>NC_056744.1:902236403-902313903 GCF_019279795.1 Protopterus annectens | reverse complement strand
GTTAAAATCATCAGCATACTTTTAAAGTGCATTATCATTGTTTTTTTTCCATAGTTCAGTAATGCTCATGAGTATTTTGCTCTGAAGTGGTCGTGTTGATTCCCTGTGATTTTTAGTTTTACATGAAGAGTAAAATATAGCGATGTTTGTGAAGAAATGAAGGGGAAAGTGCTGAATAAGATTTGACATTATACAAGAGGGGGCAAAACAATATTCTCAGTAATAATGAAAGGGAAAATAATTTGGTTGATGATTGAGTGAGAACATGGAAGGTTAATGCTGGAACCTAACAGCTAAAAATGAAATAAGGGGTGCACAAAGAGGAGCAGAATATGCATTATATTACAACCAAACCTCTATCAGCCTTCTCAGGGGAAGAGCACAAAGAAGATGTAGAAGGTCATTATGGGGGAAAAGGCCCAACAGTCCCACTTTTATTAAAGTATATAAAACAATAGTGCCATATTGGTGGCATCCACAGTAATGACAATATATTTGTTAAAGCAATCCTGCCTCTAGTCCCATTTAATAGTTCAGTGGTAATGAAAAAGATGCTGGAGGTTTTAAGGTAGATATTAGTAACTTTAGTTTACACAAAAAGTAGCTAAGATGCATGTCATTATTGATTCATGAAGAAGGAATTTGCTAGTAAAACAAAACAGGCTGAACTTTTCACCAGCGACAAATTATTTAGCTCATTGTATTGCTATAATGACTATAACAGACCAATATTTTGGTAAGACTTTAAACATGGTGTCATACTGATGAGTAGCAAGCAAGTATGCAAATAGGGTTGCCACCTTTTCAAATGCCCAAAGTGGGACATTTTTTGTAGAAATATCAGATTTTGCAGGACAAAATACCTATGACCAGTACAAGGGATAGAACTTCACTTTTTTTGCCAAAATAAAAGCTTATTCTTGTAGCATTTGAGTTGCTTATACTATTTCATATAACATTTGGGTGTTTCAGATAAAAAACAATTGTTCTATGCAACTATTAAAGAAAACTTAAAAAATATTTTTGTCCTAAAATCTCAGGACATTTGCATTTTTTTAGATTTTTTTGCAGGACACAACTGCCCAAAGAGGGATTGTCCCTCACAAAGTGGGACAGGTGGTAACCCTATATGCAAACTCATCACCAACTATAATATCTAGCCATACAGACCATCCCTGAAGCATTAACCTCCAATAATCTTAATTAGAAGGTCTAAGGATCAGGGTTTTGGTAGAACTTCAAAAGTGGTAATCCAGGGTATAGCAGAGTGTATAAAAAGAAGGCTTTGACTGTTGGAAAACAGTTTCAAGGTAGAAAATCCAATATGGCCAACATGTTTCTCAGAAACTGGAGCATAAAACTATTCATGTTTAATTAAACTATAGGTAATTTTGTTGAGGAACTTAAAATATAAGACACTCTGTTTGGAGTGTTTCAAAGTCTATAATAATATTGACTCTGACTCTGTATGTGACAATGAAATGAAATCATAAACAGTAACATGTCCCAGCTGATAAATCTGTGCACATGAGGACCCTGGAATTAGTCACAAAGCATGACATAAGAGTGGCCAGCAGTGTGTCAGGGCAGGTTTGATTTATGCTGGAATAAAGGGATGGAAAGAACAGTGTCAGTGGTGAAAAAGCAAACATGCTACTGATTGCCACATAGATCACTGGTAAAGCCTGATTTAGATTATTGTATACATTGCTGTAGACCAAATGTTTGGAAGGCCAAAGAAATGTGGGGGATATTAGATGATAGTAGTTATAAGTATGCTATGTATATATTTAAATGATTTTAAAATAATATCAGTGGTGTGGAAGTAGAAGACTGATCTCTTGTACATCATACATGAAATATCTTGTACCAAAGGTTTGGGGATATTTAATAAGTTTCATGATAAGTGGCAAGGGCAGTACAATGGGAGCAGTTTTACTTTGGGCACAAGGTGTTGCAGATGTTATCAGCAATAGAAGATGTACATTACCATCATTCATTTAAAAAGCCACAGTCAGGCAACATTGTGGCTGTCTAAATGTTTAAATGAATGAGTGTTTGTATATGTTGGTGGCTAACTTTAGCAATTACCTAGGCAAGCTCTATGTTACAGTTCAGAGGAGTGACAGATCTTTTTCTAATTTTCTTTTTTTTTTTTTTTTGGTCCTCTATTTTGGAGAATTTATTTTCATCAAAAATTTTGTCAAATTTGAGTTGAGGGGAAAGCATTCTAGGGTATGGGCCAAAGAACCATCTCAGGTAGCTGTGGCTATGCCCAGATATACCATACCACATGCCATATATATTCCATTTAGTCATTTTATTTTTGGTTGCATTTTTTTTTGGGGGGGGGGTGCTTCTTACTAGCATCAAATGGCTAAATTAATTGGAAAAATTCTTTCTGAATATTGCTTTCAAAAATGTTCTAAGGTTTTTTGAATTATATGCCTCATAGGTGTTTTCTGTTCTAATTTTTGAGATGCTTTTAACTTTTCTTTTGTAATGTCAATTTATTATATAGTTAGTATATTTGTTAGTTTTGCAGTTGCAGTTATGTTACCATTTTGACAGTAATTCCTTTTTCTTACTGGCTAGTTGGGTCAGTGTTTTATTTTATTTTTTATTCTTTTATTTTAGCATTTTTTATTTTAATGTGAACAAATTTAATTTACAAAGGAATTCATTTATTTAGGTAGTTTTGCTTTTTTGATTCAACTATGAATCACCGATCTCCACAATACCAAGCAGCAGAAATGCAGAGAAATAATGCCTGGAACACTGAAGGATGAAAAAAATTTACTTTTAACATTGTTTTGCAGGTGAGAACCCCCCCCAACGTATATATATATATATATATATATATATATATATATATATATATATATATATATATATATATATATATATATGGGTCTACCTGACAATGCTGAAAGCTGACCACGCCGACGATGAGAACACCGACACCAGAAGATCGAAAACTGAGATGACTGATGGATGAAAACCCCGACTCTGAGAACACCGACATGTGAAAAGGCTGTGTAAGTATGTGGTAGTGACGGACGTTCGGGTTATGGTGCGAGTAAGTTAAGTGTGTGATATTGACGGACTCTAGGGATAGGGGTGGGTTAAGTGAGTTAGGGTTAGGGCGCAGGTTAGGTGAGTGTGCGATAGTGACAGTCTTTAGGGTTAGGGACGGGTTAAGTGAGTTAGGGTTAGGGCACGGGTTAGGTGAGTGTGCGATAGTGACTGTCTTTAGGGTTAGGGGAGGGTTAAGTGAGTTAGGGTTAGGGCGCGGGTTAGGTGAGTGTGCGATAGTGACGGACCTTAGGGTTAGGGTTTGGGTTAAGGTTATAGATAGTTGTGCATGTAAGGTTTAGTGTGGGTTTGTAAGGATTTTGGTGTGCTTTTGTTGTGTGTGTGCTTTTTGGACAGGGGATTTGTTTTGTTTGTTGATTGTCGGGATTGTGGTGTGTCGGGCATGTGAGGTTTCGTGTTTATGAACTTTCGGTTATTATTTGGTGTCGGTGATTTCGTTGTCAGTGTTGTAGTGTGTCGGTGTTGTCAGGTAGACCCATATATATATATATATATATATATATATATATATATATATATATATATATATATTAACTACACAGTTGCACTGACTTGAAAAAGGGAGAAATCTCTCAAAAAGAAGTGAAATCACTATTGGCACACATAAAAATCGCACTGGCAATGATTTCTTATGGAAAACAGCAATGGACATCTGTGTTCTTCATGCCATTTTCTTTGTGCTGCGAATGATCAAAGAATTTCACTTCAAACACCTGTAATTTTTTTGGGAGTGGGGGTTGTATAAGTAAATTCTGTGACTGCAATGTGTGAAGTTAAGGTTTTGTTTTTGCTTTTCTTTGAAGGAAATGAGAGTAGAGAGATCTGTGTTTGCTTATTTATTGTTTTGCATTTACTGAAATAAGTATAAATTTGTGTTTGAAGGTTTGTTCTTGGTATGTTAGGATGTTTTAACATATTGTGTATGTGTCTCTATATTTTGCATGTTGCATTGTGTCCATTTTTATATTAGGTCCGAGTGGGTAGGCGCCCATTTTCAGGGAGACCCATGAAGAAAAGCTCCAAAATATTACAAAACATTTTAAGAACAGTAATTTTATAATCTTTAAAAATAATACAAAAACAAATACAGTTTAAATATGTATACTGAATTAGATATATTGTGAAAACATTGGTTAAGAATAGATACAAGTTATATGACAATGATTTAATAGAGCAATTTTAGCCAGTTTATAGAGAAATTAAAGGCAAGTTAGTATAATACAAACTGGAAATATAATATAGAGTTAGATAAAAGGAGACGGCATATTTAGAGCGAAAGGCAGGGGAGAGAAATTGACGGAAGTAAGGAAGTGAGGGAAGAAGGGAGAGTAAGGAGATGTAAGGCATGAATAGGTATTTGTTCACATTTAGGAATATAGTTTATCCTGATTTTGAGCAAGAACAGAGCCAGCTTTTGGCTAGGAAGTCTTTCAGTGTGGTTTTTAAGGATAATTGGGAGGGTATTGATTTGATATATAGAGATAAGGGGTTCCAGGCCTTAGCAACATAGTATGAATACAGACAATGACCAGGATTTGATAGGTTTGTAGACAGACAGGAGTTTTTGATCATTAGATTGTAATGACTGACTAGGAACATAGTTGTGTAGAATATTATTTAGTGCTGGACAAGCAGATCAATTCTGGATAATTTTATAGGTGGTTAGAAACTGTGTATATGTTAGTTGACGGAGTAGTTCTAACTAATTTAGGCTTTTTAGTGCTATACAGTGGTGGGTTCTGAAAGGAGTATTTGCTGCAAATTTATCCACTTTATTACAACATTGTTCAAGTTTTGATTTTTGTGATGCTTGAACGTTAGTAAGGATGGGAGTGTCATAAAGTAGTGAGTGGATGAAGTAAGTAGTGGTAACTGTTGTGCTGGGGAGAAGCATGCACAGTTTTTGATGAGCTTTTTATGTAATTTTCTATATGCAGGTCAAATTTAAGATTATCATCCACAATCATCTCTAATAATTTGCTATGAGAAGTGATCTCAATGCTTGTACTATTAAGAGAGAGGACTTTATTTTTATTTTTTTTTTTGTGGGAGAGGGATTTAGAACAAAAAAAATAATAGCTTTTTAGGGTGGAATATGAGCTGTGAATTATAAAACCATGTTTCAATTGCTGTTAAAGCTTCCTGAATATTTTTGGAGCTGTGCCACGTTGAAGGTTTGTTCTTGGTAGGCAAGGCAACAAATATGATATGTTCAGGGGGAATTTTAATAAAATTAATAACTGGCAAAGATATAAATCAACATCTGCTAATGTACCAAGCATGTTTGATGTATTAAAACGTATAAAATACAGGATGACATGAGTATTTTACCAAACAGACTTGAAATACTTAATTTCTGAAGCCTACTTATTAGCAACCACAAATGCTAGCCACAGGAAGAAACAAAATTGTATAGAAATGGACTGTATCCACAGATATGCTTCCTCAGGATTCCCTTCTTCATTTCCAAAGGAAAGTGGCAAGGAAAACACACGGTTTACAGTTTGCCTTGCACAAACATCATGTATTCATCATAATGGACATCTTTCTGTCTGCCATATAGTTCAAACATATGTATCTTTTTATGTGTTTGCTTGAGTGTGGCCTTGTGAGTGCACAAAGGGTCTATATCATGACGTCGAATGCACAGGTGTTCGAACATCGTAATATCGAACTGGGAAGTTTGAAATGTGAAAATAGCGAAGCAGCGGAACAGCAATTTTTTTTCCTAGGGGAAAAAAATCAGTGGCCCATTTTCACAGCTTTGCTATTTCATCCATTGTGGTGCTATCTCGGAGTCGGTATATTTAAGTAGGGGGGGTGTGGGGGCAAAGCCCCCCCCATATTAGTATAAGTTTGAAGTGTACGTGTGTTTTGTTATTTTTGTACCAGAAGAAAAGGCATGGTGCACACATAAAAAATACAAGTACAGCACCTAGAGGCAACAAGAATATAAGGAGACAAATATCATGGAGGGTTTGTGATAAAGCTTTATGAATACCAGACTAAGCATGAAAAATGAGCTTCCTGGTCCTTCCTCTTAGGCAATTTTGTTCACCTATTTTATTTAAGTCAGTGTAGTTCATAGATTAGTTTTTTGGTGTGAAAATACAAAACCAAATATAAGTGGTTTTAAGGTAACTCTCATTTTTTTTTTTGTTTGTTTTTTTTTAAGCTGAAGAAAGCATGATTTCTCATGACAATATTCAGCCATAAAAGAAATCGGACTTTGTTAATAACAATATATAATTTTCATCTGGGATATCCAGTGAAATTGTCAAAACAAAGGGAATATTCTGAGGAATAGCAGTTTTGGGCTTAATATATGTCATTCCACATTTTCATTCATTTGTTCTCATTATTCCGGGATTTGCATGTTCCTTTCTGTTGGTCTGCAGTCTACACAGCATGTTATAACCTGTACCTAGGACTTGTAACAAGAAATGTTTACATAGCCACATTCCTAACATTCCATTCAGCTGAGCTTGATTACTTTCCACCCACATAACTAGCACTTTGCTTCTGCATACCTTGTTAAAATAAGGTTGTTCATTCAAGAAATGTTCTTTTGTCTTGCTATTAAAACTAGCAAAGTGATAACATGGCATGCACATGTTATAGTCTTTATGTTTAAAACTATTATTAGCTTCAGGTTTTTAGGCAATCTAATGACTGAAATAGAGTAAGTTCTATAGGATTTTGATAACCTTTGGTATATTGTCATGTCTGTTTGTTCTGGACTATTCACAGATATGGGGCAGGAATGTAAAAAGGTTCATGTCAGAAAAAAGAGAATATCTGTTGAGAAGGAATTATTTTTTCAGATTGTAATTTGTAACACAATTCCTAAATATGCATGAAGCTGATGGAGAAGCTACAATTGTGCAACTCGGCAAGAGACCTTCACACCCTGATCATGTTGTAGGAGTGGCCTTTATATCTGTGAAAAGGTTACAAAGGCTGTGGGCAGTAGTTACTCTGTGTACATGTGTCTTAATCTGGCCAAGGTTTATAACTCTATCTCTTGCTGGTATAGTTAAAAAAATAGATTTATTGTCAACCCCTATGTTTTCTGCTGGATTATAAACTGGCTATTTGACAGATCCCAGGTTGTTAAAGTTGCTGGTATCCACATTGAATGTAAAATTGTAACATGTGGGACACCACAAAGATCAGTGCCGAGCCCTCTCCTGTTTGATATTTATTTTGTCGGCATTCAGTTCAATATTTCAGAAATGTGGCTGTCCACATTTGCTGACAACTGCAGGTTGTGTAATATAATCTGTTCATTCACTGACACATAACATCACCAGCAAGGGATACACATGTACTTGGCATTCTGAAAATGGTCTCAAATAAAAAGCAAATAAAGTACAGTGTAGAGGCATTCATTAAAAAAGCTGTTCCCAATTCATACATTATAAATCAAACTCCACTTCAGACAGACACGATCATAAGTGATGGGTACTTATGTGATCAATTCTCTCTCATTTCATCAATGTGTTTCTACCATAATCAGACAGGCTTTCTATCTGGCCCAGTTATTTTCCAAGGGAATGATTTCAGGATGCAAAGGAGTCATCCTGTTAGTGTAATCTTCTCTTATCAGCTCCTCATTGAATACAGTACCCCTCCGTGATGTATACATCAAAGCATATTACTTAATTAGAAAGGCTACAAAGATATCTTATTAAAAAAGTTAAAAGCCTTAAATCCTTCAAACTATCTTGACAGATTAACACAGCTCTTCTTATATTCAGTAACCACAGACAGTACAGAAGTGACCTTTACTTTTCAGACCCAACCCTTTCTGACCTTCTGTTGCTTTGCAAAATCAGTGGCTTTACAACCACCCACACTGGCAGTGCTGTAGCTGGCTCATCTAATACCCTGAGTAACTCCCCAAACTGCCCTCTACTTTACAACCAAAGACAAAAATAGTTTCTACTTTTTAAAACTGTAGCAAACCACTTGCAACATTTGAAACAAGTGGCTTGCTGCAACTTACACCATGCATTAAACACTGTAGCAAGCATTTCAGTCCTGACTTGCAAAAGCAGTACTGGAATTAATTTCCATATCAATATTCAGAAATGCCAGTATAGAAATGAATGCTGGTACTGCTTCCCCTAACATCTTGCTCCATGGGAAAATGTCCCCTTTGGCCCACTCTAGCTTTGTGTCTGTGCATGAGAGGCCTAAATTTATACCAACAAATAAACAAGATTTACTGGAGAGATATGTTCCTAACTCAGCATATTCCTAGCCTATGAAATAAGTCACCACTGCAGGTCAAAGTACCATTTTGACTACATTTAAGGCTAGTCTTGATGATTGGATGGGTGGACACACATTTATACTAAAGTTGTTGTATAATGATTTGGAATGTGAGATTCCCAAAATATCAAGCATAAAACATGCAACCTCAAAAGAGTGAAAACATAAGGATGAGTTTTAAACTTGGTTCCTGCCAGGGGCAAGGGCAGGATCATTTTTTTCATGAGGTGTGTCATGCATTGTTTTTTACTTGATATTATGTGACTCAACTAAAAACTTTTAAAACACCTAGTGAGCACATAAGTGCATATAAATAAACGGGTTGTCTTTGATAACCATTTGAAATAGTGAGAGCCCTTAGTGTAACTCCCGGAATCACAAGACTGAATAATCAAAAATATGGACTTACATATGAAAAGTTCAAAACTGTGGTTCCTTAGTATATTCCTTATCTGTAGTGCATGGTGATCCTAGAGTTTCCACCCTGCCAAAGCAACATTAAAGTAGAAAAGTAATGCTCCATATTTGCTGTTTTCTTATATTTTTTTCATCAATTATAGGTTTGCTATTATGAGTCTCGACATTTCAGTAGGGAGACGGGTGTTATTGTGTTAAGTGAAAGCTAAGCTTGTCAAACAGACTAAGCTGTAGCATAAGTGGTCAAGCAGGCATGTGTTTGACAAAAGGTGGTTCACTTTTGTACGACACTGTGGTACAATGGGAGAGTAGACCTTCGCCTTTTTCCCCACTATTGTGTCATGTCAGAGATGATGTATTTAAGGCACTGAGGTTATGAGGCTACAGAGATGCAATGCTTGTTTTTTTTTTTTTTGCCTATAATAAACATGTTTTGTGTTAAGAGTGACGTTCAGTCAGGTAATGACCTGGATAATGCTAAGGAACTAGAAGAGGTGAACTTCAGGATTTCAGATAAACATAGAGTTGGGGTGAATGACTCTGGAAATTATGCATTCAGACAGTGATTTACACATTCTGATCACTTGCATTATAAACATGTAAATATCTATGTGTGAGAATTTACCATTTGATAATGCCAGCCCCTAAATGGTATTTCAATGGCTTCAGTGTACATATGAGTATAGGATCAAAGTATGGTATCAACTAAACCATGAAATATGGATATCTTCCCTATTCTATTTCACTTTTCTAAATAGACTAAGTTCCTTGATATAACTCCTTCATCCATATATTTTGGTAGCACTTTATATATATTGTATATAGATAAGTTGTATCATGCTTGTTAATATTCTGTGTTTTTTGCTGTTTTGTTTTTGAAGATCGGATTACTGTACAGTTCACTACCAGTTTTTCTCTCTTTTGTATTGTGTATGTACATGTTTGTCTTTTGGTTTTTTCCCGGTAAGAGGTCGCCACAGCAAATTCAGCCAAAATGTTTGTTTGTCTTTCGGTCGCCACAGCAGAACTCCGGTCTGCTAATGATTGGCAGTAGATTTTTATGAAACGCCGAGGTGCCAGCTCGACACCCAACCTTCAACAAAGGCACGCCCATTTACGCACACATGTCTTTCAAATGCTACCCAACCACGGGGAGGACATGCAGACTCCACACAGAAGGCACTCCCAAGCCAAGCCGAGAATTGAACGGGAGAACCTCTTGCTGTGAGGTAACAATGCTACCGCCATACCACCATGGCATACTTGTATTGTGTATGTACATAAATCAATAAAATATTATTTGAGAAAAAAACTACACCATAAAAATTCCAGAAAAAACATACCATTCTATACCATACCCTACCCTACCATACCCTACCATACCATACCACACCATACCATGTCATACTATTACCATGCAAGTGCATGTATAACCCTTCTTATTGACATGAGTACCAACTTCTGACCTTTTTATATTATGGTCTCTTTATCCAATACACTACATGGGTCATATTACAATACATTATTACATGTTTAAGTGTGGCACACCAAAATGTTATTTCTGTTGTCATTCTCTTTCCATCCCAGTCTGATATTTTGAAATCAGTTGTAATGTGGTAATGCAGTAATGTGTACAACCAGAGAGGCTTGTGCACTTCCTCACTTGCATGTAGAACATGAAAGTTTTCTCCTGGAATCAAAGCAGTCTTAGCTCTAATCACAAGCTTGGGATGGAATTGTAAAAAGTTTAAAATGTTTGGAAATTCAACCATGCTTGTTTTTCCTTTTCAATAGGCAATAATTAAATGGTTCAAGAGCATCAGACTACTTACCTACATGATACTAATAAAACAATTTATTTATCAAAAAATATTTTTCCTGTGGGAATATATTCCTAAATTGTAGACGGCTTGCTCGTGAGTAATTTTTGTAGGTTATTTTTTTGAATGCCGCGGTGGTACAGCAGTAGCGTTGTTACCTCACAGCAAGAGGTTCTCCCATTCGATGCTTGGCTTGGGAGTGCCTTCTGTGTGGAGTCTACATGTCCTCCCCACTGTTGGGGAGCTTTGGAAAGACATGCGTGCGTAAATGGGCGTGCCTTCGTTGAAGGTTGGGCATCAAGCTGGCACCTCGGCGTTTCGTAAAAATCTACTGCCACTCATTAGCGGACCGGAGTTCCGCTGTGGCGACCGAAAGACAAACAAACATTTTGGCTGAATTTTCTTTTTGCAAATGTTACACATAATAATATTCCATTTGATTGGAATCTGCTGTTGTAGTACTTAGTTTGTGATTTTAGGATTAGAGTTGGAGTTTGGACTGATGCTTACATTTTGGCCATTGTTAGTGTTAGAATGCAGTTGAGCTTTAGAGTCATACTGAGGAATAGGGTTGAGTTTAGAGTTAGGTTTAGGATTGATATTTAGGATATGTTAAAGTTAAGACTGTGGATATGTTAAAGTTAAGACTGTGAGGTAAGAGGGATGTTGACTGCTTCAATTTGCGTACAGGAGTCTGCTTTCCACAGGAAGTGTGTGAGATAATTTTATGCATTGTTATATTCTCCACCTTTTTTGATGAAGGTGTGCTGTTATTTTTTTTAACTGTTTAGACTTGTTTTCTTGGAAGAGTTTATTTTCATACAGATGTCCTACAATCTGTCTCAAGCTGGTTTAGTAAAAAAAAAAATAGATTAATGAGACAGTTTAAAGGAGTATGTCCCTGTGTTTGTCAGTTTAACAAATAGATAAAAATGATTTTAGAACTTGGTGTAATGTTACCACATTTCAAAAAAGAAGGATATTGCTCAAGTGAAATAAAGAGATTTTACACTAAATGTTATAGAATTGATCTCAGTTTGGACAGTATAATGGTGTAGCGGTTAGCATTGCCACTTCACAACAAGAGGCTCTCTGGTCTGATTCTCAGCTGGGCTGCCTTCTGTGCGGAGTCTACATATCTTCCCCGTGTTTGTGTGGGTTTCCTTCCATGTTCCAAAGACATACAGTAGGTGGATTAGACACTCTAAACTGGCCCTAGGTGTGCGTGTTTGTGTACAAATGTGTGTGGTGCACCTTCCTAGGAGGGTTGGGCCTTGGGCTAGCAACCTGAGCCCATAAAACCCATAAGTGCTACAGAAACAACTAGACCTGAAAGGTACTCATTGCCCGATGTGCCACATGTAAATGGGAAGAAGAGGACAGAGATCTCAGTTTAGTATGTCATTGTAATATTTGTTTGTTAAAATGATAGTGTATCATGCTGGTTTTCAGTTAGTTTTAAGTACCAGCTGTTTAACTCTTTTCATGCTCTGTGGATATTAAACAAATGGCTTTTTTTTTCTTTACAGAAAAATGTTATGCTTATATTTCTCCTTCATATACTACTACAGGCATAGCTAGTTCGTATACCATTTATTTTCATTTCCCAATAAAAGCTGTATCCTTAGCAGGTCTTACCACCACCACTGAATAAATCTTCATCCAAAACAGTATTTTAAAATCTTTATGTTTGTTACATTTACTTGACCTTTAAAACATTAGAATTAATGGTGGAAAGCATTAACCCTCAATCCCTTTTCCTGTTCAGTTGGGAGCAAAAAGAAGTAGTTCCTGATTCCTACTGTTTATGTCTTCTTTTATTCTAGCCCCTCATCAAGCCATTGTATTTAATATCACTCATACTTATCTAGATATTGCATTCAAGGGGAATTGCTTATTCAGGAATTTTTGTTGTTGACTCCTTGTTATGCACAATTATTCTTTTTCCGTTAAATTTGTTAGCGATGTTATTAGCACTTGAAAAGTGTGCAAATCCCTTGTCTTGTACTTCCAAGTTATTCCTTTTTTTGTATTAAACATTGAGCATACTTGGTAAACTTGCCATCATGAACACCTAAAAATATGCTTCTGTGTATTCTGTGCTCATAAGGCTTCATCTCTCAATTGTAATTCCCCTCTAAATATTTCTAATTTTGGGCCCATCCAAATATATATGTATTCCAGCTTGATTTATACAAATGCAGACTACTACTGAAAAACAGACTACAGTAGTAGTTGGGTGGTTTGGATAATCAAGCTGTTCAGATAATCAAATATATAATTGAACCGCATAAAAACTTCTAAAATCTTGTTTTTTTTCTGTACACAGGAATACACTTTTCAACCATTCAGTAATTCTAGTAGACAATAAAGAATATTTTTCACGCATGAGCTGGCTACAAGCTCAAAAAACATGCTCAAGCAAATACGTATAATGTTTACATATTCAGATTTTATGATTTTTCCTACCTAAAACTTTGGAAGGCTGGTTCTGATAATTGGATACGATATGGATAATCAATGTTCAGATAATCGACTCTCTACTGTAATGAGATTTTAACTGTCAGCTCAGCAGGTAAGTCATTTTTTTATCTACAGACATCCCCCAAACCCTGCAAATTATAGCTACATTTTTGACTGCAGTCTTCTCAGATGTCTGTGTCAAACAATTTTAAGAATAATAATGACCAAAATCACATATTTCAAATTTGTTGCCCACAAAGAGAGTAGCCAAAGTATTCCTGCTTAATTCAAACACACACACACACACACACACACACACACACACACACACACACACACACACACACACACACACACACACACACACACACACACACACACACACACACACACACACACACACACACACACACACACACACACACACATTAAAGATGACCAGATAAGAGCATAAGGTATTGAGAGCCCTCCCCTACACATTCCAAACAGTTATTTACACTTCATTGACAGTGTACACCCCTTACTGGTATGAAGAAATAAATTACGATTATTAGCATAATACCATAAGATCGAGTCAGGTGTAGTGCAGTTTAAATGGAAGAGCATTTATGAGGGTGTACAAAATATTAACCACATGATAACATATGCTAAACTGATATGCACAAACACTGCAGAAGTGAAAGTCATCTGAATAATTCCACATTAAAGATAACTATTACTAATGCAGACATTGCTGCTGGCAAACAACTTTGCATTTCAGTGCTTCAATTGTCTGGTTATATGATTAGCACAATGTCACTCAGTAGGTTAATGAAGGTGGGAAGATTCAAACTCTGCACCCTGCACACAGAAAACAACTCATTAACAATTTGGAACTTTTGTCCCTTGCTCTAATTGTCAGTGTAGCAGGTTTTAACTAAATACAGAAATCCTTTACAATCCAGTCATAGATAAGACTGTATCATAGTAATATGCAACAATGACTACATAACGACTGCCGAAGATCATACTGTTCCAGTCATTATTCTGAATAATTTAGATTATGATATGGTAAATTTCAACCCCTTTGTATTTGATGGGAGCTGTAAAGAAGGTTCTGCAAAAATATATTACTAAAATGCAACATGGTTAGATTATATTACACAATCCAGGCCAATTAATGAATTACTTCATTCATTAGTGCATTGAAAAAAGCAAAATGATTACAGACAATATAAATGCTGCATTAGTTTTTGTTCAACAAACCACAAGTTGTATAAAAATCTGAAGTATTAATGCATAAAGTATATTGTTTTAGGAGTGTGGGTCTTACCTTCCTATATCTTCTCTGTCATCAAGAACAACTAGCCCTTCTGACATCAATCAGTACAGGTCTGACCTACTTGAATGGCTGTAATGCTGTATTGTTGTAGCATACACCTCCAGATTCAACAGAGCTGATTATGGACAAATGGGACCTTATGCATAGTACTGAATCAGATCCTCTGGCAGCCTTACCAATATCCCACTACTTGGCGGTCTCTCCCTAATTACCATAAACACTCTGTCAGTGTACATACTTGTTTCATCTTCACTTTTACAATTGTCATGGAGATTTGGATGCCATTTAAAACTGACAGCCATTTTCTAAACCAAAGAAAATATTATCTAATTGGAAACAGACTTAGCATGAGAAACAGTAAACTTCTTTTTCCTTGAAACTCATATTTGGTGAAAATGCATTTGACAATTTATTGAACTGCAAGAAATGTAAGCTTCTGTTCCCTTGAAAGTCATAGTTACAGAAATGCATTTGTCAACCCATTAAACTACAACAGACATGCTGTGATTCATACTTAAATAGCATATTGTAAAAAGTTCTAATTAACATGTCTGTTAAGGTGTATGAATTCAAAAGAAAAATACTAAACACTCTGTCAACATTAAGGAAACTAAGGACCACATCCAAATAACATGGCTCGTGATACTGTTCCTGGTTTCTTCCATTACACCATAAGGACTCTAGTCCATAGATACTAGTTAGTAGATTTACTGTCTGGGGGACCACTGAGGAGTCCAGCCCAAGTCTCCAGTTGTCCCAAGCACCTTCTGATGATGTTATTTATACTAGGAAAGGGCACAAACCTCAGTCAAATATCAGAGCTGTTCTGCAAAACTGGAGACAAATAGGTCTAGCAGTCAGTGTGGAAGATTAATTATCCTGCCTCCTGCAGCCATGGTACAAGATTTGAATGTGAGCAAGTCACTTAATTAAATAGCCCTCTCTAACTAGAAGCATTACATACACACTTCCTTACCTGTAGGTTCTTCTTTGCTGGCTGCTGCAAAAGAAATTCCATCCTACACACACACAAAAAAACAATCTGTTCTGCAAGCTTAAATCTCATACCATCTGTGGAAAGTCTCCTCATTTGCTGTGTGAGCACCAGTCACAAAGCAGTAACAGTATTAGTTCTGATCTGAGACCAAGTGTACGAGAATACCGTTGTGTGTTTTTCTTTTTTAATATTGAAAAAAAAACTTTCATTTTTAATTAATGTTGTACGGTCAGGCCCCCTATGCAACTGCCTAGGTTGCCAAGTGCTGGATCCCTTGACTGACACCCAGTTTTTGTAAGAGGTTTGCCTCCATATGTAATAAGTACTTACATCTCTCACATGTAGAATTATTCAGTGATATTAGCAAATGATTATCAGTAAACATGAGTCAGTTAATACACTGCCTCAGAGTACCTATTGGTAGAAGGCAGGCAATAAGGGGCAGAGACATACTGAGGGCCCACAGTTGATGAAGACATTCCAGGCAGAGTATGTTACGTAGTGTTATGGAATGTGATGACTTCATCTACAGAGATGTAGAAGAGAGGTGAAGCTGTATGATTGATAAAGGGGCAGTGAAACAGTGTAAACAGTGCAAAAACACTGCAACATAACAAAACAGAGCACAATACAAGAACTTTATAAATGATGAAAAGACAGCAAAAAGAGTTCCAAGGCATTGCAAAACATTGCAGTCCTGTGCATTATAGCACAACCCAGTATAATATGATGCCATATAATTCTGTGCTGCTCAGCATAAGACAAATACAACTCAGTGCAGGTCAATATGCTATAGTGCAGTACAGTATGTGATATAAGGACAAACTCAACAGCAGGCACACACACTGCAACACAATTCATTGTTTTTTAATTTTTGTTTTGCATTTGTTTAATGAAATAGTCCAACTTTGCAATAATGTAACCCTTGTTCTGTGTTTGCCCATGGAGAAAAGCTCCAATGCAAAATACATTGCAAAGAAATATGCAGAAGATAAAGGTAATATTAGAAAATACAATATTATACAATATAAATTATAGAAAATATGCAGTATAAATACATCTATACAATAAGTATATGCATCACAGGTAGTATTTACAATCTAGTCAGCATAAAAGAAACACTTTATGGGTGGTATGTAGAATTACATAGCATCCAGGGTACATTTCTGTATAAGAAATAGAGCAATTTAAATAGGAGGTGTATGTGTTATAGAAATAGTGTGATAGTGAAATAGTAGTTTAACAATACAGTGAAAGACATATATCCAAATATTGTAAAACTAGAGAGGAAGTCAAGAAATAGACACAAGTAAAGTTTGTTATAGGAATGCTGTGTGAGGTAAAAGGTAGGTAGGGTATACCAGTGAGGAAGGTGAGATTCATAGGTGCGCAGAAGAAGAGGTGAAGAGAAGACAGTGAGATTATTGATGAGTAGAGAGATGAGAAGGAGGGGGAGGAGGAGCAAGGGGAGTTATGGAGAAGGATCAGTAGTTATTACATAAAGATGATGAGACAGGTAAGAGGAGATTTTAGATTTGGAGATTATTGTGGGTGTCAGTGTGTGGCTAAGGCGCAACTGCTGATCTATGTATCTCTGAGACATATCTTGAGCTGTATAAAACAAGAAATGACTGCCCAAAAATTCAAAGGAGGACTTTAATAAACTTTAAAGGCTTATATGCCAAGGTGCTAGAGTTTTATTAAAGTTCTTCTTTGAATTTTTAACCTGTTATTTGTTGTTTTTAATATATTTGCCTTTTTTCAGTTGTATTCTATGTCCTGAGCTGCATGTTACAGTAACACAGGTTTTCAGTCTGTGTTATAGCTGTTGACATTGAGTTCCATAGCTTTGCTATATGACTGGTGTATATGGTGTTTCCAGCAGTTTTGTGAGATTTGGAAACAGATGCAAGGTGTTTGTATTTGGAGCATACATTGATAGCTTGGGCATTACCACCGAAGGGTCTAGACCAGTGAAGGAATTTTTCAGATTGTTATACAATGTTATGTACTACTAGTAGTTGAAAGAAAGTTAGGTGATGGCGTAGTTCCAGCCAGCCAAGTTGTTTCAGTGTGAAGCAGTGGTGTGATTTACTTGAGGTATTGGTGCCAAATTTTGCAATTTTATTATAGCACTGTTCAAGTTTGGATAACTGGGAGGTTTGTAAGTTTGTGAATATTTCTGCTGCATAAAGGAGACTTTAGATAAGTAGACTGAGGCTGTTTTCATTTCTGGTCCTGTCAGTGAGGAACATTTTTACTCTGTATGGTAGACCTAGTTTTAGGTGTGTTTTTTAATGGTGAACCCAAAGTAAATATTGAAATTTAGCTTTTTTGTTAATGATGTCTAGTAATTTTGTATGGGTGACAAACTCAATTTTGGTGCTGTTGGAAGATGTAATGAAGAAAAGTGATTTGCTGTTGTAGTGACACTTTGATACAAACAAGATGGCTTTTGATTTTTGGGGGATGAGTAGCAGTTGTAAGTTGCTGAGAGGATTCTATTATGGATAATGACTCCAGAGATTTAAGTTGTAATTCATGTATGGTATGAGTGGAACAGATCAGAGTAGCTTCATCTTCATACTGTACTTAATAAGCATGTTGGTGGCAGTTGAGATTATGCTAAAACGAAGCAGGCCCAGTACTGAGTCTTGAGACATACCAATAGTGGTAGCTGAGGAAGCAGAGTAGATGTTGTGCCAATTTACTGAGTGGTATCTGCCAGAAAGGTAGCTATGAAACTAGGCAATAGTGGAAGTAGATATAATCAGTAGACGAGTCTGTGCAGCAGTTTGTGACATGAGACTGTGTTGACTCATTTGAAAGAGCTAAGAATAGTATGGATACAGGAGTTCCTTCATTTCTGTGAAGGGTTTCTAATAATGTAAAGGAGAGTAGGGTTGTGTTTGTGTTACATCCTGTTTGTGTTGGAGAAAGCAGATTATTGTCTAAGAGATGCTGGAGATGTTGTGAATATATACACTTTTTCAGGATTTTGAAGAGGGGAGGAACAATAGCTATGGGCCTAAAGTTAGAAAATCCAATGGTGTGTCCTCCTTTGTGAAGTGGCAGGATGTAGGACTGTTTCCAGATATGAGGAATGAAGGATACTTGTATAAACCTATTTATAAGGATTGAGACTGGATATGCTAGGGCAGAGGTGACACGTTTTAAGTATTCAACAGGGAGGTTGTCTGCTGCTAGGGTAATTTGTTATAATTTAACATGTGTCTTTTAATTGCAGTAATTGTGACCGGTTTAAGAGAGAAAGTGCTACTGTGAGTTTGTTGCAGAGTCACAGTTTGAAGAAGGTCATTAGGAGAATGATTAATTAGTGATGGGATTGCTTGAATAAAGTCGGTGTTGAATTTCGTAGTGCCAGGTTTAAAATGTTTGTTTATAGCTAACAAAAAGAATTTTACATGTTGCTATCATGTAGCTTGCAGGATGAGGTAATGGTTTTTGTTGTCAGATTTTATTATAGATTTTGTAACATTTCTTAGCTGTCTGTAATATTGGTAGTTTTGGGGAGGCTTTTTACTTCTTTTTCTCATTACTTGTTTAGTTTTTTGGGTGAGTCAGGGATCTGGGTTTGCTTGCTTTCACTCTTTTTTTTTCTTATTGGAACTTAGTTACTGAGAATGTTTAGGAAAATTATGTTACATTCTTGGATGGCTATGCCTAGGAGTTGATATTTAAAGAAGCTCCAATTAATGATTTTTAGGGTGGTGATGAATATGTCTTTGTTGCAAAATTCAATAAAGTAATATTTTAATAGTGCCTAAGCTGCAGGCAGAAATTTTAGAATGCAGCACAAATATATTAGCATATGACTGAGCAGCGAGAGGGGATGTCACAGTGGACTAATCAAAAAGCTATAGATACAACAGTGTCCAAGAGTTCTTATTGCAGTTAGTACAACAGTGAGAATGTCAAAAGCTTTTGCAAGATTGATAATAAATTTGTCCCACCACCATGTTTTATTAATCTGTCAATTTTCTGTTGGAGCTGTTGGACTTGTAGAGATACCGGTAATCCAAGATAGCTGGTCTCTAATGTAGTAACTGAGACAGAGCTCTCCTTTCAAAGGTCTATAAGATACTGAATAAAAAGATAGACCTTCCAACCTCTCCCTATAGCTCAAGGAGTACAGGTCTGGGATCTTTTAGATTAGGACCCATCAGGATCTAATTGTTTGGTATGTTTAATGAGATACATCCAGAAGGTTGCATTTTACTCAAAAAGTGGTCTGGTCAATGCTGAGTATAAGGCAATGATTACATCTTTAGACCTTAATGATATTCCATTGCCAATTAGCTGTGCCAAATAAAAGGTTTATTTCTTGCTAACCATTATCATGTGATGATCAAACAAGAGGGAATTATGAACCCAAGTTCCTAGGTTCTTGACTATATTTTCATTTTGTAGTGCTGTATTGTCTATAAAGTAAGAAATGTAGAGAGGTTGTCTACCAAAACTGATGATACTACACTTTTTTAGCATTTAGTTTGAACCCATTTTTAGTACACAAAGAGTTTACCAGGGAGAGTTTTTTTCCGGAGGTTTTTGGTATTAGAAAGTGACTTAACCACAACCCCCAGTTTGCAGCCAACTGCAAACTTTGTTAGCTAGAGGTTTTGGCTATTTGCTTGAAGATCTGAGAAGTAAGTGCTGAAAAGGAGGGGTCTAGCATCAATCCTTGAGGTGCATGAGGTACACTGCTGGTCACTTTCATTCTCTCTGATAAGAGGCTGCAAATTGCATGGTGTGGGTTCTGTCTTTTAGCCTATTTGTTACTCAACTTACCCCATATAGTTCTACTTTTAAAACACTTAGTACCTGTGTGATGCCAGGATGAGGAACAATGTTGAAGGCCTTGACCAGGTTAATACACACTCTATACACCAATGGATACTGTCTAAAGTCTTCATAACAATTATGAAGGGGCTTACCAGATTCAGTAGACAGGATCTACCATTCCCATACTGTTGGGAGAGTAAGGATTATTATGATTCTTGATACTGCAGTTTATTAGATCAGTTATAATATGCTACATGACTTTACAGAAGAGGTTTGGAATGTTAATTGGTGAATAAATAACTGGAACCGTTGTAAAGCCATTCTTATCTAGGGTCATCACCACTGTAGTATGCCATTTATCAGGGCAATACTGGAAGTTAAAGTTAAGTTTAACAGTTTAAGGACTGGGAATGCAAGGGCATGTTTAACACTAGTAATTAAGCAACCAAATATGATATCATGTCCCATTATGGAAGTAATTTTTGTCCTGTTTTCCATTTCTGGTAAACAAATCTTCAGTGATAATTGGGGGAACAAAGGATTAAGATATTCTAAAACTCTGGATAGAAGTCTCAGGGTGAAGCTGACATTACATTTGTTTGCAAGGATATTGGCAATATCTGTTGGATCAGAATAGGAAATGTCATTATGAGCAAGTTCAGGGCAATATATGATATTGTTTCTCACTTTTCTAACATATCTATAGAAGGATTTAATTATCTTTGGCTTCAGAGACCAGCATACGTTTGTGGTCTCCTTTAGTGGATCTGACAGCCTCTGTCATTCTTTTAATGCTTTTGATGTTTTACTTGAAAAGAAGGGGTTGAATCTATTGTGTACTTTAAAGAGCTTTGTTCTTTATTTGTAGAGTTTATTTATTGCGGAAGACCAGCAGGGCAGTTTATTTTTGAATTCTCATGATACTTGATTCTGGTAGCGACTGTAAGCACTGTACACTTTTCTAAATGAATATGGAATTCCTTAGTGAAGCTTGTTGGTATATCAATGTCAAAGTTGGTACAGACATAATACAGTTTGGTATTTCATCACAGAATAAGCTGATGTTGGCATGTTTGCAGTCTGAATTCAGTGGGGGTTTGCTGTTGGTGCTTTTGAGAGTTTAATGGAGAAGGTCAAAAATGTATAGTCAGACTTCTTTTGAGAAGGAAATACCAGAGGAGTAGTGCAAGATACATATTTCTAAGAATCAGGTTAAGAATGCCATTAGATGTTTTTGCCAACTGCTTAAGGAAGTTTTTAAACAGTAGTTTAACTTACCAAAAATAATAGGTTTTTACTAAAAGGGAGATCATTTAGAGAATAAGGATCTCACATGGTTATCATGGGCTGAAGGAGATGTTCCTTAACAAGCTATTAATTGATAATTTTATCTTAAGTGTTCTGCAGTTCATTGAATTCAGTTTGTAAGTCCCTAGGATCCAAATGAAGACATTTTTTCTCTCTTGACAAATATGGAGACTGTACTACAGTTGCCATTTTGGTCTGAAGACATGAAAAGTACAAAATGTAGGTAAAGATGGAGTGCTGTATTTAAATTTAAACCAAGTTTCAGTAAATATGCATGAGTGCCTCAAGTTCAGGCAGTTTATTATTTAGACTTCTGGCATTGAAGAGAGCCATCTTAGTGTGATATGATGTATTGGTTATGCTGGAATGTCCACTAACTGGAATCTGACCAAAAATGGTAGTAAGGGGACAGTGTAAGTTTTAGCCAAAATGAAGAAGCATTGGAATGAAAGGCGCAGACCATTCTTTTTTTTAACACCTTTATTGAATTATCAGTTGTGACAGACACATTTACATTTATATAAAAGTAATCAAACTGTATTAACAAGTTAAAATTAACAAACATTATGCTTCACATATATCACTATATATCATATAACCTAAGCGACAATACTGGGACCCTCTGTAATTACCCCAGATATTTAGCAAATTACTGAATCCAAGTTTTTTATATATATCTATGCATCATTCAAGTTGAATGAAAATTCAGCTCAGGATCAGTGTCTTTCCATGCATTTGTAACATAGATCAAAAATTCTGACAGGTCTCGCTACATATCTCTTGGGGTTTTACATCTCAAATCACTCATTCGTACATGTATGACTGCCCTGTCATAGTCTTTTTTGTCAGAAGTAACAGTCATAAGGACCCTTGTAATGTTAGAGATCCAGGTGTCTGAAAGCAAAAGCAACGGAGATCTTCCTTTCTCCATTGCTTTTTTTAAAGATATCTCACTATGTTAAACTCGTTTAACGTAGCGAGATAGCTTTAAAAAAGTAACGGAGATCTTCCTTTCTCCATTGGTACCTCTGCACATCACTGATGTACTGCATAAGCATGGGAACATGACCCATACACATGCGCAGTACATTAGAAATGCCCCAGGATACCAGCAGAAGGGTAGCAAGAAGGCATTATACAATGACATTATTTAAGAAAAGTATTTTTTTCTTAAAAAATGTCATTGTATAACAGCCATAACCCACGGTTGGGTGTGGGCAATACTGGATTTACCCATAGTTGGCTTTGTTTGGTCACTTGGGCTTCGTCCTCTTGACCAAACCACACCAAACATGGGTAAATCCAGCATTACCCACACCCATCCGTGGGTTATTGCTTAATTAAACCCTGGTTTCTTTCTTGTGAGAGTAATAAGAACCAGGCTAGTTCTAGAATTTTGACTACTTTCAGGCAGGTTAGAAGTGCATTTGAAGTCTATTTGCTATTGGCTGTTGAATTCAAAGAGCTTTTCTCAAACCTTTGCACTTCTTTTAAAACTGTTGCTGGTTTGAGCTAGTTCCAGGCCATTCAACAATAGAGCTGTACAGAGCCTGAAAAATCTCCCCATACTTTCACCATGTTCTTGATGTGTTCTTAAATCCAATATCTCTTCTATGGCCCACCCCTTTTTGTTAATTTGGTCACAAAATATCATCCATCATTTCTTTCATTGGCTATTTTTAGTAAGCACAAACATTTAATTTTGTGAAGTCACTTCCCTCAAGTTATTTAAATACATTTGCCATCCCATTGTATTCCATAGATCCAGAATACTGAATGCTCACTCAGTCAATCTGTGTTGCTGCCTTTTAAATTTAGTTGCCCATGAATTGTCTGTCTTTACTACAAATTTGACTTTGTAAGCACCCCCCAGTCTCATCTCAGGTGTTCACACTGGGGAGCACCAAAGATCAGACTGGGAAATTCCTCCCTTAGAATGCTAAAGCTTGAATTGCCCTACTGGAATTACTAAATATAGACTTAAAGAGCTTTAAAACACTTTTTCTCAGATGCTATAAGGTGAAAGTCAATAAAACTTGGGTGGCACAGTGGTGCAGTAGTTAGTGTTGTGGCCTCACCACAAGTAGGGTTGCCACCTAGCCGTTTTTTTTTTTCTGGACTATCTGGAAATCAAATTGTTTCTCCTGTAGTCTAGAAAACACTGTACAAACTCCGATATTCTGTTTCAAAAAAAGAAAACAGACTATCAGAGTTTGTTAAATTAGCTGATTTACTATGCTTTTTTACAGGAAAGCATAGTAAATCAGCTGAAAGCAGGCATCAGGAATGGAAAAAGAGGGTGTTCCAGTCTGCTGATGTCAAAGTGATGTCACACAATGGGTGGAGTGTGGGTAGGAGAGAAGACAGGAATAAGCAGGGCTATGGGTGATGTGAGGGGTGTGGCCTTACTCCAGTTTTGTCCACAAAGAAAGATGGCAACCCTAACAGCAAGAGGTTCTCCGGTTCAATTCTGAGCTAGGGCGCCTTCTGTGCAGAGTCTGTATGTCTTCCCTTTGGTCATGTGGGTTTCCTCTGGGTGCTCTGGTTTCCTCCCACATTCCAAAGTCTCCTCCCACATCGGGGAGGGTGGGGGGAGAAGTCCCCCACATTATGTAATGTTCTACAGGTTTTTTTGTTTCGGAACATCAATTTTTTCCAAGGGAAAAAAATCGCTGTTCTGAGGTTTCGCCATTGTAAGCTTTCGCTTACATGGGGTCAATTATGTGTCGTTCGCTCTTCTGAGCATGTGATATCATAATATAGACCCCATTCCAAACACATGTATCTGCAGCATTTCTCCCCCGGCTTCTCTTGAAAATGGGTTCTGTCCCAGTTGGACTTTCCTGGTAAACAAATGCTAAATAAATAAATAAAACACTAATTAAAATAACTTAATAATGATTTAGAAGTAGTTTAAACATATAAAAATCATTAAAATAAACTTAAACCAAACAACAAGAAATGAAAACACCTAAAGCAGGTATAGAGTATTAAAATTTATTGAAAAACAGGTAACAATTCAGCCAAATCTAACAATCTCAGCAATACTCAAATATCCCTTGAATCAAGCCCCAAATATTTTTCAAAACTATTGAAGAGCTAATAGTCGCTAATTTGCTTGAATGCTGATTGGTATGATAGGAGTTTGCCTGTGAGGGATTCAGTGACTGCAAGTTCTTGCAAATGAATGAAAGTGCAATTGGATATTATGCTGAACATGTTCTGGAACTATCTTGAATACAGTGAGTACTTATTTTTGTTACGTTATTTTGCTGTGAAATATGGAGGAGCTAAGCAGTGGCATTGATTGTATTGCATTTTGTGCAGCTTATACATTGTGGGAATCCCTTGTTGGTGTGGTTCTCACTGTGCAGTGTTAGTGATTCCTAACTTCATGCTTCACACTTCTTGGAGTTGGTGTAATTTTGGAGTCAGTATATTAAATTTGGAGCTGACGGAGGCTTGTTTCCCACATGGATAGTGCAGGGAGACAAATTGTTTTGTGGTTGTGTTTTATGTTTTATGCTATTCGCAGTACTCTATGTTTCAGGATGGTTCATTTTCATTGATTGTTGCCTTTGGGTGATTTTGTTTGGCCTTTTAATTTTGGCTATTTGTGCAATTCAGTCACAGCAGATATATTCAACTAAATTTACCAGTGATTTTCAATTATCTGCAGTCTTTGTCATGCTTGCCATCTACTTATATGTTTTGCTAGTATAAAAATCATACCTGCTTTCCAAAAACAGCCCCTGGTAAACTTTCTGCAAAGCCTCATCTCCAAGCTGTTTAAAAGCCTGCAGTCAAACACGTTACTTTAAAAAGATTACAACTAAAATTAGCAAATGAATGCTTAAACATACTGTAGAAGAACAAAGGAACTAAATTCAGTCTAGTTCATCTAGCCTTTCTTAAACTGTCACCCTGACTTATTGACAAACAACTGCCATTCATTGTATTGCCCACAAGGAATTGTACCAAACAAATGTAAACACCCTGTTAGTATACTCCCTTACCGAAGGTGTGTTCTCTGTCAAAATGAACAGATCTACACTTAAACTTTGTCCCCTGAAAAAACGTTTTTGAGAAGTTCATTTACAAACATATTTTCAACCATATAATAACTATAGCCAGCTATACGATGGCCAGCATCCCTTTTTTAGAGGTTTTAGTACAGTCATGACACTGTGGTTAATAATTCAATATATTCCAATATGAACTATAGCATTGTTGCTGCTTAAGTAGATTTAACAGCCCACAACATAAAATTTAAGAATGCTTTGCAAAACTATGCAATTGGTTGTGCAGTAATAAACTAACAATAAGCCCAATAAAATCAGGTATGCCATTTACTAATTCCCAGAAATGAGCTGTCATGCCCCACCTAATAGTAACTGACCTACAAACAATCCAATTACAAATGCCAACCAAGAAAAGTATTGTGGCCTTACTCTAAGCTCCTCATTAACATTAATATTATATGGAGAAACCACAGTAAACAAGATGTTAGCCCAACTCGTACTCTGTTACAGATAATCACAATTTCTTTCTCATATTACTAGGCAAGCTTTAGCAAACACATACTTATCCCCAACTGGAGTATGTCTTCCATATTATTATACTTCTCTCAGGAATAAACACCTTGTTTTAAGCTGTGGACAGTAAAATATTCAGCTTTATTTATTCAGCTGAAATTCCCAATTTATTACTCAAGAAATTTAGCTGGCTTCTGGTCAAGCAAAAATATTCTCTATTTCTCAGCATCTTCTTATTTAAGATCAGCAGAGGAAAAATAAAACAACCTATCTGATGATAATTCACTCAGTACACACAGATAAAAAAGGAAACAACCATGCAAAATATAATACACAGGCAGTCCAATGACATCAAATTTAAGTATCTTTGATCAGAGCTACCTAGCAGATGACCACACCTAAATGGAAAACCAATAAAAACACTCAATGCTGAACATTCATGACCTCAAGACCTTTAGCATGATAAGCTGGTCTATCAAGAAATACTTCTTTAAATTCTTGTATTCCCTACCTCAATAATGCCATATGTCCACCTGCTGCCTCTCCACCTTAGCCTTTGCTGCCTCCTTCTTCTTTTGACTTTGATCTTTCTGAGCAACAACAAAAATAATCAACTTTAAAACATATACACACACAATGAAAAATATTCAATACAGAGAAAGAGCTATACAAACAGCAATCATCCCTCCTGCACAAATAATGGACAGATAATAGACACAAAGTACTTTCTGATATCAAAAAATAAATACTTGCTCCTCAACATGCCTGAAGAAGCAGAAACATTGAAAAAACATCAGCAAAGAAAGAATCAAAGCCAAAAGCAAAATAAGATTCCACAATATCAAGACAAATTCCAAAACAAAAAACAAAGAAATGAAAGAAATATAAAACACTCTTAAAGGTAAAAAAAAAAAGGACATGTAAGGGACTCCTAGAACTGGTAGAAATTTCCTTGGTGAAGCAGTTACATTTCTATCACCAAAAAACACCAAAGCCAAACATCAAAAATCCATTGAAATTTTTATGACCTTCAATCAGGAATTTACTCAAACAACTAAAATCATAAAAAAAATCTCTTAAATTTCTGTTACAACTCCACAAATTAATTCAATGCAATACTATCAATCTATCTGCAACTACTAAAATGCAAATATAGTAGAAACTACACACAAAAAAGTCCATAAATAATGCTAACAATATGCACAGCTAGTCTCCACCATGAGTAATAACATGTTTGACTAATAGGAATGTGAATATCCAATAACTTTAGAAGTGCTGCTGCTACATGCTTATAGTTCCTGTGTTTGGTCAGTGTGAGTTAGGTCTGCATTCATTGCATCTAGTCATATCCACTCAAGTGGCCTGGAAGACTGTGCCTGCACTGTCTTCCCTCTCATTCATGGTTTCCATGGCTGGAATATGAAGGCATGGACAAGGTCTGGAGCATATTCTCTTTTGGAATCTCAATGTCATGTTCTTGTTATTTCAGACAATGCTTTTCTCTTGGCCTCTGGTGACCACATAACCATATACTCTACTGTGCATTTCAGCAGCTTGCTGTTAAATGTGAAGTGACAGGAATGAAAATCAGTAAGTACCTCTAGATCAGAAGTCATTGTTCATTCCCAGAAAAGAATGAAACAGAAGAAATTTCCATAAGTTGATCGATTTAAATATGTTCGAGTCTGTTAAGAAGTATGAGTAGAGGGAGTTAGATGACTAACCAGCAGAGGGGTGCAGCAGTGTCAGAAGTGCAGATGTTGTGCTGGACTGTGGGGTAAAAGATGAGTAGTAGGACGAAGGTCTCAGTTTACTGGTCAGCCTTTGTTTTCATACTGAAGTGAAAGGATGAGATCATAAATATAAACAGTGAAAGTGAAGTTCATCCACTGGGTTCATGGGATCACTTTTCATAACAGAGTGAGTAACTTGGCTATCTTATAGGATCTTTGAGAAATCTCACTACTCCCCTGTGTAGACAAAAGCCAGATGAAGTGGTTTACATCCAATAATGATATGCCTGACTATCTCATACAGAAGGAGCACAACTACATTTTATAGTTTGAGACCTGGGTGTCTCATATAGAAAGAGTGCTAAATATGTTTTATGTGGTTGACACCAGGGGTAGATTTTTGATGTTTAAAACAGATGCTATCCCTCAGCTTTTCTGCAAATGCCTAGGGGGCCCACATAATGAACTGGGGATGTTGATGGAGATAAGAGAGTGTAGTCAGCCATGGTCAACTTGCTACCACTGTGACTCTCACCTGAACAAGTGGTTTAGAAAGTGAGGGAATGGATGGATAAATAGATGGATGCAAGAATGGGTGGATGGAGGGAGGGAGGGAGGGAAGAAGGGAGGGAGGGACAGAGGGATAGACAGACCCATGGATGGGTATTGCCCAGCAGGTGAAATACTGCCTCTATCATGTACACCTAATCCATCCATCCACCCATCCTCAACCCCTTTTCCCATTTTACATATGGGGTTGGGGTGTCACTTTACAGTGACAATCATCACGAGCCAAGGTTTACGCTGTCGGGGGGCTAGCCTTGCCGCATCATGTACATCTAATAATTATAGTAAACATATACAACTACAAAACAACAATTTCAGAGATGGACTGCACAGATATTATCATATTGGTGTAGCTTAGATGAAATGATTACAACAAACTACAATGTAGATAAAATATTAAATATACAGTAATGAATATCTGAATCCCAAAGGTTACAGCTCAGTAACTATGGTGTGTGACTGATAGCATTCTGCAAACTAATGACAACATAGATAAGAAAGCAGGAAGCCAGAACCACAGTTTGTCTACTTACATTTTATCAGTAAACTATCAGGGTGGTCTGAATAAAGAGACTCAAAAAAATTGAAGGGCTTTATAAAAGCAAGCTAGGGTTGATTCTTATAGCAAGCACCTATTGGTCTCCCATTGCAAAAGAAATTAAAGCTGGTTCTGTCAGCCTGCTATAATGCATTCTCAGTAGCAAATACAGGTGCAGATTGCAGACTGTGTCCCCAAGTTTCAGTGACACAATACACAGTGGTCAACCTTACTACTTTACAGTGCTTGTTTCTTCAGTTTGATTATTGGCTGCAGTACCTTTGTTGTAAAGCCTGCATGTCTCCCCCACCCCAACCCATCTCCATGTGCATTGTATCTTAGTATTCCAGTTTTCTTTCAATTCCAAAAGATTTATTATGGATGGAATTAAATGACTGCATTCCCTGTTTGCACATGTCATTTGTGATTGAGTGCATGTGTTTATGTATGCACATGTGTTTCTGTACATACGCAGGCACACACATTCTGTAGTGGACTGCTACCCTTTTCAAGCTTAGAACTGGATTAAACAGGCAGTCATATAATGAACGAACAAATGAAAGATACAATGCATGAAATAATTACTTATTAAATACTTTCTTCTTATTCCAAAAACTCCTCCTCAACATTACATACTTGATGCACTGTAATGGTAACTAAGGACTTGTGATTTGTAAGAAACAAGAGTATATGTGGGCTGACTGATATCATAAATGGCTGACCTTACTTGATAGCGAGTTTGGTATTTTGCATTCCTAGAGAGTTTTCTGTGAGTTCCTACAGTGCACCACTAAATATTCTTATCCTAGAGTCCTATCATGTCACAATAAGACCTGATTAATGGAGTAGTCCAAATGTATGTCAGCTAGTGATACCTGCTAAGACCACACTCAGATAATGCACTCACCAGACCACTACATGTGAGGATGTACAATTGATGTGTCCTGTTACCTTCACTATGGGGAAGGCAAGATCCTTGGCCAGTATTTGAAAGCATAAGGGTGACAGGTGCAAGCTGTCTCTAGCGAAGCAGTGTGGCTTGTCGAGAATGTCATCCCAGGCAGTGAAACACTGGATCCCCTTTGAATGACACCAGAAACTTAGCCAATTCTTGAAATCGAGAATTTATTCTTTATACTGTGGTATCATTCTTGGTGAGGGCAGGATGTTACTCAGGGTCAGGATCATACCTGTCTGGGCTACATGATCAGTGAGCTCTTCCATGTCTCTTTTCATGTAGTCCAGGGAGGTATGGCTCAGGTCATTCACACCAACATGGACAATGACAGAGTCATATTTGTACTTGTTCTGGAGTGACCTGAGTGCTTGTTATGTGGCGGATCCTGGCACCTGACAGGCAGCTAACAGTAACCTTCTCCATATTCAGCCTAGTGAGTGGGACATCAGTGTGCCTGACTATAGAGTCACCTATTACTAGTATGTTGGGTATGTTATTTTTCCTTAAGGGCTGTGATTGCATGGCACACTTGTTTTGGGAAGTATGTGTTTCATGGTTTGTTTTGGGGGGTGGAGGTTGCTTGGATGTTTGCTTTGGAGGTCTCTGTTGGTTTTGCAGATTTTTATTTAGAGCATCCGAGTATGTTTTCATGTATTTATGTGTGTTTTTTGCCAGTGCTGGTTTAATGGGTCTATGTGAGACTGGTGGTGTGATGCAAGTATTTCCCTTCTCCTCTTGACTGTCTGATCCAGTCTTGGGTTGAGAGAGCTTAGCCTCTAGTTTGGCTGTATAATTGAGTTTCTCACATATATTAGTGTTTGGTGGTAGGAGGAGGGGGTTGTCTGTTTACATGAGGCAGTTGTAACATTGCCTCAAAATGCCCATATTCTCCAGTTGGAACAGAGAGTACACCTGAAACTGCCCTTTGGACATGCCTGGATAGGTAGAGTGAACTGTTTTACTGGATGGCTGGTAAGGTCGAATAGAGAGCCTTGTCCTTCTGTACAATACAGGAGGGTCTAGTGCTAGGGATCAGTGCTTGCTGTAAGTTTGAGCAAGTGCCGGGCTGAGGAATGAATGGCTTGAGTGCTTAAGTTGAAAGTTTGTCTAGTTCTAAGGGAACAATTGAAGAGGAGACTTTGTGGAGCCGGGAATAGTTTTACCCTAGCTAACCGGTGCTGCCCGGCATGCAAAACCGGGCTAATACGGTATTTATAGCAGGGAAATGAAAAAGATAGAAATTAGCCAAAAAATGGCCAATAAGCTACTCATTTCTGGGCTTAAACCACTCCTCCAGGGACAGATAGGCTGTTCAAAGCTCCCCTCTCTCACTGGTGAACAGAGAAACTTCCTTCTATCCAAGTAAGGTATGGGCAAACACAAAGATTTGTAACACAGCCCTGAATTCAGCACTAAACTGAAAACTGGACTATACTAGCATAGAAAGGCGGGAAACAAATATATATATATATATATATATATATATATATATATATATATATATATATATATATATATATATGCAGGAGGAAAAATTAGGGATGTTGTGTGAAATCAGAGACAGTTGAGAGGTACGATGGTGACATGTTATATCTCATATTAGTAATCTTCAGCGGTGCATGTACAACTGGGAAAATCCCAAGCAGTATTAAACTTCTGGGAGGCCGGAGCTGTAGGTTAGCTAAAAGGAAAGGTTCAGAAGAGGCCTTACTCCTCGAGCCACAATCTAAACTATAATGCTTTCTCAAAGTGTGAACCTACGAATGCTAAAAGGCAAAGCTTCAGAAGAAGCCTTACTCCTGGAGTCATGATCTAAATAATAATTATTTCTCAAAGTGTGAACCAACAAATGCTACTAAAATTCAAAGGCTCAGAAGAACATTATCCCTGGAATAACAATCTAAACAATAGTTTACCAGCAAGCAAGTGGCACAAATGCTTGCAATTAACACATTTTCTAAAGCACCTGAAGAAACCAGACATCTGGTACATTGAACTTTGGCAGCTTTGTTTCCAATGGATGGCTACTGGATTGTTATCTGATGACAAATAACAATGCAGTTAGCAATCCATTTGGAAAGGGGTTGATTAACAACTGTTCAGCCCTCCACCCATTGAACATGAAAAAAAAGAGAGAGACAAACAGCTTTTGTATACCTGAAGTCTTAAACTCACTTCAGTGAGAGCCTGATCTGGTAGTGCAATCTGGGGTGTGAAGGATTGCTTTCTTCCAAGACAGTCAGGATTTAGAACATGACATACTAGATGTGGAAAAGGTGTCTAAATCCACTGACACCATTCAGGTGCCCTGTAAAGGTAATGTTATGACCCTCCTAGTCAGTTATAATTTAAAAATGACATACAGGATGCACTTGTTAAAATAATTTTTAGTTGCTGCACTTCCAGTGTTAATGGTTCAACATGTAGCATATTTAACCTATGTGCTAAAAATCACATGACTGCAAACTTGTAGGATCTATTGCCATACCAGCTGCCTGGATTTATTCTCCTTATTGACATTGCAGTGCATCATAGGGGGGTCACTGCAGTTTTAAGTATGCCATCTTTCAGTTGAGATGTTAAACTGAGGTCCCATCTGCCTGAGGTGGTGGTTGCTTAGGTGGATGCAAATGATCTCACAGCACTAATCAAGAAGACTAGAGAGGTCTTTAGTCATAAAACATGCATTTACATATTTAGAATATCATGCATTGTTCACAATATTTGCACAAACTTTTATACACTTTGATACTAATCATCACTTAGGATTTTTTATCCCCACCCTTTCATCCACAGTCAAAACATTATTGTTTAAGCACATCAGTAACATTCCACATCTTATACAATAATTACCCGCATCTTGCTTTCCACGAAAGCCATGCACATACAAATAATTGTGTATCTCATTTTTCTGTTTGCATTCTTTTGCAATTTATTCACTATACAAAATAATTTCCACTGTTACTCTCTCTGTATCTTCATTACTACAAATGTTCTTACTTTTCAACAAAACGTTGATATTATAGGGTATTCTACAAAAATGTCTCATTGTTTCCTCCCATTAACAATATTACATTTCTTTTCAAAATATTACTTGTATTTCACAAAATACTCAACAATCCCTCAATTTTTCCAGCCACCTCTTCCCTTTTACAGCATTATCTTCCAAATTGTAAGCTGCACTCTTCTGATAAACAACTCATCTGTCTATAAACCACAGAGGTCAAGAGGTCTTAGTCTCTACTCTCACTGTGTAGCCAAGGCCTGGAACAGTTTGCCATTATCAGTCAGACTGGTGCCTCAATACCATACCTTCAAATCTCTCCTCAAAGACTTTCTCTCCAAATCTTGGATCTATCTGTGCTTTTCTCCATCCCAGTATTTGTCTCCAGGACTTCAATCTTGCAAGCTATCAATCCTTCAATAATTTTGCCTTTTATAAGGGTCCCTATTATTTTAGCGAATGCAATGAATTGCGAATGCTGTTTAGTCGAATGTCATTACACGGAATGGCAAAATACCGAAAGCACGGAACAGCAATATTTTTCCAATGGAAAAAAATCACTGGGCCATTTTTGGGACTTTGCCATTTCCTCCATGGTGGTGCAATCTCGGAGTTGGTATTTTTAAGTAGGGGGGTGTTTTTTTTTTTTTTACAGATCAGCATTTTTTTTTTCCCCTGGGGAAAACAATCGTTAATCCGTGTGTTTGACATTTGGGGTTTTCGGGGATTGTGGGTCCATTATACAGCATTCGCTTATATAATATAGACCCTTTTATTATACTGACATTCTTTCTATAATCCTTTCAACTCTGTAATCTATATGTTTCATACCACTTTTCTCATCTAGTATTTATACATTTTAGTTCTATTATTATGTTTCCTCTTTCAATTCACAATCTGAACTGTTCGTCCAACTGCAATAAGTTATATCTATCTTCTTCTGGCTTTTCCTGGTTAGGGGTCACCACAGCAGATCACCTGTCAGCTCATAATTGGCAGAAGAATTTTAAGCTGTCGAGTTGTTAGCCTGTTGCCCAACCTTCCATGGAAGGCACATGCATGCACTCATGTCTAGGGCCAATTTAGAGCGTCCAGTCCACCTACAGCATGTCTTTAGGATGTGGGAGAAAACTGGAGCAACCCCACACAACCACAGTGAGGACATGCAGACTCCACACAGAAGGCACCCCAGCCAAGGATCGAACCAGAGAACTTCTTGCAGAGAGGTGACAACGTTAGCCACTGCACCAACCGTGGCCACCAGGCAATAAGTTATATCTATATTAAACTGAAATGCAATTCAATTACTACTTTATATGTGCTGCTGTTACATTGCTTTGATTTTTGCTTCTGCTATATTCCTTAGTAAAGTCTTGTATTTTCAGGTATTTCAAAATTGTAATGCTATTGTTGGTCAATTTTTGTGGCACTGTTGTCTATTTTATGGAGCTTTTTTCCCCAAGCCTCTGCTGAAAATGGGTGATCTCGGACCGTGTCAAACTTTCCTAGTTACCGAATGTCAAATAAAATAAATAAATACATTTCATTAACTCATTCACTGTTAATTTAGTTAAAGGTAATCACGACAAAAAATATTGACTTTTCCACTGCTCCTCTAATCTTTTTCTTCTTTTCTCTATTACCTTTTTTTTCTTTAGTCAGAAAAATTCAGCCCATTGATAATAAAGAACAAAACGTTTTAATTGCAATATTATACTATTTTTTCTGTTGTCTGGTATTTCTTGTATTACTTTCCATTCCTTCATTTTCCTACAAAATCCTACTGCATCCCTTTCTTATTCTGTCATTTTTATTTTCTTCTATGTCATGTTCAGCATTTCTCAGTATCTTTAAATTCAGTACATTTATATAATTGCACTTTTTCACTCATGTACCACCATCCTCAATACCTAATGGAAATGTAAAGAAGCCAGCACTCTAAGAATTAATTATCCTAAACCACCTTCTTTATATTCCTTTTACACAATCCACTTCTAACAGGTTTTAACCTAAACCCTCAATTTATTCCAAAGACTATTTCTAATAATTAGCTTTCTAAAGAAGCTAGAACAGAAAAAAAAATACACCCATATATCATAATCTGCTTAAATTCAGTGAATGTCTAAGACATAATCCCCTGGATTCTGTATGCCTTGCACGGCGTGCAGGATCAGTGCAGGAGCTCTAGCAGGCAATATGTCTGCCATGCGATCCAGGAACAGCCTGCAGGGGCGTGCACGAGCGCTCCTGCACTAGTCCTGCATGGACTAAGCCCCTGTATGCAAATCACCCATTTGCAGGAGAAATCTATGCAAATGAGGTGAATTTGCGATCCAGGAAGCTTGCAACTGGTCATGCAGGACTAGTGCAATCTGCAGAAATGTACTTGGTTAGTAACCGAGTACATTTTTGCAAAATCCAAAACGGAGCTGTGTCAGCTCCAAATAAAGGCTACATATCAGTCAGGAAGCATGCCAATAACCAAGTATAAGGCCATTGGCACTGCAAACAACATAAAAAATAAAAAAATCAACTTTTATTTTTTTTAGTTGATCTCGGCTGTTTAAGCATAGGGCAGCGGCACGCAAAAGGGATCCGGGGAAGATAAAATAAACCTAAAATAAGCATTCTAACTAAAATCACTATTCTGTCATGCAAGTCAATGGCAGGCAGAAGACAACATGGCCAATGAGTAGTGGTTACTAAGGGGGGAGGCTCAGTGTGAGACATGCAACTATGCATTAGCAGGCAATCCTATGCAAATGAGGGGAATGATAGTGAATCCCAGTTTTCCTCAGCATGCTAGTCAGGTCCCAACAGTGTAAGAGTAGGAACAGCTTGGTGCAAGCATAGGAGTTAGCTGACATCATGGGGGTGTGTGCCAGGCATACTGTAAGTGGATTGGAGTCTCGTGGCTCAGGTTTGCTCCTAGCTAAGCACAGCTAAGCAAGGGGGTGTGTCTGACTCTGCCTAGCACTCTTTACATTGCCTAAGCAGGTGTGCGTGCCGCGCACCGGGTTTTAAAGGTTTAAAACAACAGTTAAACCAGGAAATAGCAGCTCTGTGCACATTTGAACACTCTGTTTGTGTGGCATGCCCCTGGGCTTAAACAGGAAGGCAATGGCAAGGGAAAACAACAGCCGGAAGGTAATCTAGGAGAACTAGCATAGCAGGCAGAATCAGACAATTACACAAGCAGCAGACCAGCCCAGCCCAGAACACTACTATAAACTATGCAAACACCTTCCCCTCTGTTTTTTCCCACTCTCTACACCACCGGTGTAAACAAGTGGGGAGCTTTTAACACTCACAATAGCAAAATGATAGGGGCTGCAATAGCTATCATACAACAACTTATGGAAGAGGTTGAGGGTGGTGAGGATGTGAATGCTGTCGACTAACCCACAGTGAGGAGATGGCGAAGAGTGTACAGACCCAGGGTAACCTACCAGGGGCTACATGAGCTGGAGATGGAGTGCTATAGAGTGGATAGGGACCTCCTACAGCAAATTGTTAAGCTGTGCCGGCCATGCCTCACACAGAGAACTAACAGAGGGGAACCCATCCCAGTGGATACCAAGGTATGTTTAGGCCTAAGAATAATAGCTACAGGTACCTTCCAAAGACTAACTGGGGATATGATGGAGATCTCACAGACATCAGCATCTAGAGTACTCCACCAGTTACTGGATGCCATGTCAGCACATGTCGGTGAGCATTTATATTTCCCCAGCACCTGTGAGGTGTTGGCCAGCAATATGCAACTGTTCCACCAAACAGCAGAATACCCTGAGGTAGTGGGTGCTATAGACTGCATGCAGATATGCATCAAAGCACCACCCGGTGAGTGGGGTAGGGTCTACATCAACTGCAAGGGCTTCCCCTCCATCAACTGTCAGGTCGTGTGCGATGTCCAGGGCATAATAATGAATGTGTGTGCTGGTTGCCCTGGAAGCTATCACAATTCCACATCTGGCATCTGACACAGCTCTACCAGAGTTTTGCCAATGGGGACATCCCTCACGGTCACCTAGTGGGGGATGCTGGCTACGCACTGGAGCCATGGCTGATGACACCCATCAGAAATGCACACACACCCGAACAAGAACTCCATAATGAGGCACACGCACAGACCAGAATTATAGTAGAGTGTGTGTTTGGGATGCTCAAGTCACTGTTCCGGTGCCTGGACACATCTGGTGGAACCTTGCAGTACTCACCAGCAACATGTACCCGAATTGTCCTCATATGTGTCATGCTACACAATATGAACCTGTGGAAACAGTTGCAGCAGGAACAGCACGGGGCAGGGCCACACAGCCCCCCACCATTGCCAAGGCCTGCGCAGGCACAGAGTGACTCAGAGGTGAAACAACCTGAGCCTGGCCCAGTAGGCAGAAGGAGGCATGCCCAGTATGCCCTGGCCTTGGCAAAGAGGCAACGCATATCACATACACTGACACAGGAATGACTCAGGGAATAACACCTCTCTCTGACTCTTACATACAGTAAAAGGGATGCCAAACATTACACTACCAGTGCTCAACCATGTGTAGGGAGTGTACTATGTGCATCCGACAAAAGCAGCCCTGCAGCACCACCCTCAATACTGGGACACCCACAAGGTAAGTGACTCACCCATGCCAGTCAGGGGGGTTCACATACTAAACAACAGTCACAGCCAGCAGGACAGGTGTAGACAAACACAAACAAAGGCTGTGCTATGGCCTCTGAATGATGCCTATGGGTAACCTCCCTCCCAGGCCTACACAGACAGACTACAGCAGATCAGGCAGTGGGATGTTAGTTCTGAAGGGTAGGAAGTCAGAAACTAATATGTAGGTAAATCAAAGCTAAGATCTGTAGTACACTGGTATGCCTCTAGTCAGCATGATAGGTAAGTATACAGAATGAAATGGAGTACCTGACATACCAGTACAGTCAGAGCAAATGTGTACAAGTGTCACGTGTGCCCCCCATCCTATGTAGTAATGTAATAACAGTCATGTATGCCCCCCCAATCCTGTGTAGAAATGGTCAGGTGTGCCCCCCTCATCCTATGTAGAAATGTAGTAACAGTCAGGTGTGCCCCCCCCAATCCTGTGTAGAAATGTAGAAATAGTCAGGTGTGCCCCCCAACCTACGTAACTCAAAAAATAACATATATACATAAATATATATGTGTGAAAACATACATTTTGAATAAATCAATATACGTAACTTGTATTTAATTGCATTGTTATTTTTTGAGTAAATTTCGGAGTTGTATACATTGTCTTTTAAAAATGCTATATTAGCATATGTTTTAATTGAATAATTAATAATGATTAACATGATTGAAATGAATGGTATTTATAAACCACTATGGTGATTTTAAAGTTTGTCTGATGAAGGCTGATGTTACGCAGCCGAAAGCGCTTACCTCTTGGATATAACTTCAGTAAAGAATTTTAAATTACTGCTGTGGTGCCGTTTTTGCTATTGTGCTTCTGGACTTTGTTTGGACTTTGTTTGGAATGAATTCATTTTAGCCTGTAGATGCGGACGTTGTCTAAATGTTACTTGATATAGAACTTGGTTAAAAGTTCATGCTTAATAGCAAAAACCTTATTTTCTGAACACTGTTTATGGTGTTGTAGATCTACCATTAGAGCTTCATGTTTTGTGTTATTTACTTTTATAGTTTTGTATTGACGACTGTAGTGACTGTTTTAGGTACATACTTTCAAATTTTAAATTTCGACTTTGGGATGTTACATCTAAGATTTGGTGGTATTGATGTTTTAACAACATTTATATAATTCTTTTTAATATAAGGAAAGTCATCAAATGATAGTATTAATTATTTGATTACTTTATCTTTAAGTTTTTGTTCATGCTTGTCACATGATCTGATGCAACTAAGTTTAAATTCAGCGGTTACTGTGTAGCCGCTTGTTTGTCTTTCTGAAGAAGTTACCTTATTAAGAGTGACGAAAACGTGAAAGTTTACACATTAAACTGTTTTTACGTTAAAGCAGAGTTTTTTCTTGGGATTACCGTCCAGTACTAGCTGCCAGCTGTTGGTTTTCCTTTTTCGTTTGGCTTGTCTGTAATTCAAAAGTTAACTGAAAAAGGGCATCTAACATGGCTGGCATAAAAACATCTATAAGAGAGAAGAACATCTACTGTAGCCGCAGCACATACCCGAGCTTGCTGTCATAGCTATAGCATTAGTGAGTTGAAATTACAGTGGTATTCTAAGTCAAGAAAGAAAGTGAAGTAATGATCTTAACAACTATTCCTTGACCACAGATGCAGGAACAGCTGAAATCGTTTCCATGGTATGAACTATTAGTCTTCAACATGAAATGCGAGCAGACGAGACAAACACTTGAGGGACGTAAGCCACACCATGGCTGAAAAGAAGAACAACACACTCTTTACTGCCCAACCCAAGACTTTAGAGTCTATGTCAGGAAGTAAGACGGATAAGTGCTGTGGCCCTAGGGACCTGTGGTAGACTTACAAGATCACACAGGTGTTAGCTCTTGAGTGCTTTCTCTACTCAGCCTAGGGTTTACAGTGAGCATCCATCTTCTTGGTGGCTGAGGGAATAGTAATAAGGGCAATCTGGTTTCAAATGTTGCATATTCGAGCACAGGGAACATGGGTGGAATAGCTCATGGATTCTTCTTCTTCTTCATCAGATATTCACTGAGTCATTTATGTGTAGTTGCCAGACGTCCCTATTTGGGCGGGACTGTCCCGAGATCAGTAGCCTGATCCCGAGTCCCGCCCTGCCGGGCCCGGATAAAATCGGCCAGCCTCCACTTTGTTTGTTTTTTGATTGACCCATACCTGGCATACGGGCCAATCAAAATTACTTAAACACGAGTTTGTGTGTTCGCATTAAAAAAAAAAGGCTCCGTTTTTTTGGCCCGCTGACGGCCGCAGCCGGCCAATCAAAGCCAAACAAAACACGAGCTTCTCGTGTTTAATGCGGAACTGCAATGCATTAAACACGAGAAGCTCAGTGTTTATTGCAGGCAGAGTGAGCTCAGTTCTTTAATGCGGAACTATGTTCCGCATTAAAGACCTTTTTTTTAAAATGTAAATGTACTTCAGATGTTTCTGTTGGGAGCTGGTAATTGGTCACCTTGAAGCTGAATCTTAAGGGAAAGTACTTCCCATCAGTGTTGTAATTTGAAAATTTCTTGCACAAGACCTCGCTTGTTAGTAGGGGTATACTTTTGGGTAAACTTGCTACGAAGAACTCTCCTTCACATAAAGCAACCTAACAGTAAAGAAGTATAATCAAGTAGAGAATTGTGTACAAGAACTAAACTGGGTAAGACCTACTGTTCATTATAATTCTCGGATAATGAGCCTCATTAGTCTTAGAATTTGTGGTTAAAACATCACATGTACTGATTGCAGATGCTGCTGATGCTTAACTTGTCTCGACAGTGTTTCAGCTGCAAAACTTTTGACTTTTCTTTTGCAGGGTTTGCTGCATTTGCCGCCGAAGACCTTTTTTTTTTTTTTTTTTTGGTCTTCACTTCGTGAGAGACCATCTTTTTTTTTTTGCTGGAAATCTGGCAACCCTGGAGAAGTTAAAGGAGCTTTTCCGCAAAGTAATGTTGGGATCAAAAGTGTATGATACCACATGATGTTCCTGAGAGTGACAAGTTAGAGAAAATAGCCTAAACTGAATATAGCAGGAAAAGATTCCACAATTGTACCCCCACAAAAATGAATGATGGTATCAGCTCTGATTTTATCTTAATCTGCAGGGGTGACTTGCAGAATTTCATTGGTGAAAATTGTTTTGTACTGCTATGGAAAATAAAGATGACAAGTTGAAAACATATTTTTACTCTATGGCTGCTTGCATTTTGTTGAGCATCATGCTATTTGCTTGAAGGAAGGCTATATGTGTTTGTTGTAGCACAATTGTATTACTACAGTGTTTAGTTTGGAGCAGTAGTCATTTATTTTTAAATTGGCACCATAGTACGTATATTCTAAGTTTATAAAGAAAACATAGGTAGAGATAGCATGAGTGGTTTATTTTTTCTTGTAGATGAATACATGACATTATTCATTTAAGAGGTTTTCCCGTTTCTTAAGATGATTGTTTATAGAACTGTTTTTGTGTTTACTATTTTAGACCGATTTATTGGATGCCATTGATAATATAAACATTCTAAACCTCTTTTAAAGTGCCGGTTCCCAGTCATTATTGTTTTAAAAAGTACAAATATAACAATACTGGAGTCTTGCTCTGACATACAGAACATCTAAGTATATAAAAGAACATTTTCCAGTTTTCTTGGAAAAGACTAAACAAACCATTGAATCATAACTCATTCCTAGACAAGCAGCTTTATGATGTTTTATCTTGGTACGACCTGAGGTAAGCCGTACATCTAATACCACTCACAGCCAGATGAATATGATTTCTGTGAGAGAAGTGCAGTCATGTATATCAATATTATGTCTAACTGGTAGGTAAATATGCTTGTTGGTGAATCATGGCCTGTTTCAGCCAATTTAAATATAGACCTAATAATATATTTTGCAACATACAATGAAGTATACATATGGGAGCGGTTTTGTCTGTTCTAATAGGCTTTCAAATACCCTTATACTTACTGATACGATGCTTGATGCTGGGTACCTTACGTCACCCAGCAAGAACCAGCAAGAAAGTGTACATGTCCATAATGACTCTGTGAATAAGAAAATGGACACTGCATCCTGATATGAGGTATGCAGTTTGCCTTGGTGATGTCAGTAGTTTAGGTACAATCTACAGTCAGGAATATAAGATACAGATTTGAGAGGAGAGTAGTCACCTCATGCTTTTGATAACTTTTTGTTTTCAGCAGTGCAAATGTATGTTTTTTTAGGTGTTTTGTGCAGTGAGTACCCTCAAATTTAACACCTTACAAATGTGCAGATTGTGTTCCAAATGTGTGTAAATCCTGCAAATGCCAGACTGTTTACTAAAACCTAACATCATACAGAAAAATATGCTAATTAAATGACAATTTGGTATACATCATCGGACTGCTCCCATCCTAAAGATGTGAGGTGAGGCAGACAAAGTTAGAAGGTATTGCAAGAAACAGAAGAATTACTGTCTGTAGCATAGCAGAGTACTTGTCACTTAATTTATCTGTGTCCAGAATTGGGCAAAGCAAGATGATACATGGACTGCTAGGCAGGTAGGGGTGAAAATCAATGAGATATAGGACTATGGATAGCTTCCATACTTTTTATGCTTTGAAATGAGTAGAGTGGACACACTAAGAAACACTTTGCAAGGATATGCCATTTCCCAGAATATACTCAGTTGTTCTTTTAACAGGCTGTGTTGTGAGGGGTCTACTTCACTTCACCGAAATCCCATTTCACTGACATTCATTTCACTGAGATCAAATCACCTAAAGTTCACAACACTGACAACTCATTTCACTGAATCTCATTTCACTGAATTGTAAGCTATAGACTTGATGTGGCAAGTAAAAGGTATATGCCCCTTTCCCCACTGTAGTGCAACCTGGAGTTAGTATATATAGTTGGGGGTAGGGGGGTACAGGCCCCTACACTGGGGGTGTAGCCCCCCACTTAGTTTGGTTTTATATTGTCTGTTTTTTGTTAAGAGGATATATAAGTAGTTTTTAAGTTGTGGAAAGAGGTAGCCATTAGTTTTGTGAGTTTGCTTGTGTATGGTTTCCCATTTAATCTTGTGAAATTTAACATTTTAAGCTGTTGGTGAAATGAGATTCAGTGAAATGAGTTGTCAGTGTTTTGAACTTTAGGTGATTTGATCTCAATGAAATGAATGTCAGTGAAATGGGATTTTGGTGAAGTGAAGTAGACCCGTTGTGAGACACTAAACTTTTAACTTCTACTCTCATAATAAACAGGCAGTGCAGCTGGTAGTTCTCAAATCTAGGAAGATTGATACAAATAATCATCACAACATTAAAGCAATGTGTATAATTCAAAGACTAAATGTCCAGTGATTATATTTTAATCACATGCAAATTTTTTAAGGCTCAGGATGTGAGACAGATGTCTGGTGTCAGAGCCATGGCCTCAAGCTCAATGCCAAAAAGTGCAGTGTCGCCCCCTTTGGTAAAAACTCTGTACCCGTGAACTACCACATAGGCAGCAATCTACTTAACACCGAATGCCTGATAAGAGACCTTGGGACCCAGGTGGACAGTAGTCTCTCCTTTGATAGTCACATCGCCTCAGCAGTCAGGAAGTCCTTCTATGTGGCACACCTCATCATAAAACGGTTCTCATCCAGGAAAAAAGAGGTCATTGTTCCCCTCTACTCTACACTCATTAGACCCATTATAGAGTGCAATGCCCCTTTTGGAATGTACCTCCCAAGACATCTGCAGCAGCTGGAAAGGCCACAGATGTACCTCACAAAGAGGATTACTGGCCTCAAACAAATGCCCTACACTGACCGCCTCAAAAAACTCCAGCTTTACTCTGTAGCATATTGCATACTCCGAGGTGATCTCTGCCTAACATATAAAGCTATGTCAAACCCAGAGCTGTTGGACATGCTACACCTAAAGAAATCCCAATCCCTCTGAGCTACACACTCTAGGGACCTAAACCTTGTCACCACAATAAACAGGACATGCTGGAGGGATAGATCCCTGACCCAGAGACTTCCCATACTCTGGAACAGGCTACCCATCTATGTCAAGCAAAGTTCTTCATTAGCACTCTTCAAGAAAAATCTTGATGAGTGGATGGGAAATAGGAACTACACCCCGGGGATCACTTCTGTGTCTCTGCTCGAATGTGGCACAGGAAAATAACTTTCTTGGGTAGTGTAAGCCAGGGAACCTTGTTGGCTAGGCTTAAGTAGGCCCTTGGACCAATAGCCTAGTACCTACCTATGAACCTATGAACTTATATCCCTCCTCCAAAAGTAATAGTGACATGATATCACTGTATTTAGAATTGTCTTACTTCTGCACAGCCACAGAAAGTTGTAACATCTCAGAACATTTTCTTAGAAAGGGGTTAGAAATCTAGACAAGTAAGAAGGGAGAGACCACATTTTGGTGATACTGGTCTCAGGGCTTAGGCTGAATGAACAATGAGGTGACCAAGGGCGATTGGTGGATGTGTGTTGTAGTGCATGTGGCCACCAGTGATCTGTCAGAGGAGACAGCTGAGCTGGAAAAAGCAGGGCCAAATACAGAGAAATTATATGCCAAAAGGGGATTTGGATGTAGAATTGTCTGACACGTTATCTATACCCTGAGTTAGCCCATAGGGGAAAAACAGGAACAGATATTATAATGATTTTCTGTGGAAGTGAAGGGAGAAAACTTAGGAGTGGTATGAAGATAATATTGAGATGTGTCAGACAGACCAGATGAAAGCATGAAACAAGCTCCATCTAAGTTAAGAAAGGAGGTCTGTAGTTATTGCTGTGTTTGTAAGGTGCATATAATGACTGTACCTTTAAACCAAGATGGAAGGTGGCAGGATGACAGATGCAGAAGTACAGTAGTTATTTAGGAAGTGGACAATAGGCAAAGAGACATGCAGAATAATATACAGGAACAAATAAGGATAATTGGGATTGTATTTGGTTAGTCTTACTTTGTAGTTCAAGGAATCTGGGAAAGAAGATGGGACAGCTGCAAGCAGTGACGCAGGAAGTGGTGGTAGCCATTGATGGTATCATATAAAAGTGGGCAAATGAAAAGCCTGGGTGAGACATTGAGACACAATGTATATCTGTTGTTTTGGAATGTCAGAGAAGGGAGAGATGGATGGGGTAGCAAGCTACAAAATGAAGGGAACAAGCAGAATGATGTGCTGCGGAAAATGTCCAGGCTGTTAAGTTAAAGTAAGTGAGGTAGAACTGGTGGACTGGTACAACTTATAGAGGAGGATAAGAGATGGACTGACAGAAAAAAAGGAATGGTGTAGGTTGAAAAGTTATTCTCAGCAGAGTTAATTATCGACCATACATACATGCATACATACATACATTCATACATACGTTCTGATATCTGCTGCATGGGCAATAATGTCTTTCTAAGCTGCCAATATACCAAAAGAGTTATTCCCTTAATAAGTATCCAAGTTGTTAAAAATATCTAAACTTATGCTTGCTTTAATGTAATTAGGTACTCTATTCCATGCATTAGCTATCCAGTCAGAGAAACAATTAATACACTTCGCAATCCTATAGAATCTTTTACATAGGGTGTCTGACAATTCTCTACTACTTTTTGATAACCACAAACATTCTCAGAGGTAGTTGTCTCTAAATGCCCTATATCCTTGAATAGTGTCTCCTATTAGATATCTGTATGAGACACTTGCACAATTTCAGATATTTTAGTCTTTCATAATAATTTAAATGTTCACATCCGTGGATGCCCTTGGTATATTTCCACTGTACTCTTTCCAGTTTACTCATGTTAGTCTTCTTATAAAGTTTCCTCTCAAGTTTGGGTCTAATGTAATTAACAATGAATTATTTCATCATTTCTGATGTCCTAGACTTTATATATCATTTAATACAATCTATAGTTGTAAAACTATCATTAACTAATTGGTCACTAGGATTAAAAAACTCAAAGCTAGATCTTCCCATATACCCAGGTCCTTAAACCAATCACTGTGTGCTCTATTAAATATTCACCTTTCAGTTTGTCTCCCAAATCTCATATGCTAAGTTTTTGATGTACTTATCAAAATATTATTCTCCTGTGCCCAAATGGTCAATTTATTCAAGTTCTTTTGCAGACATACCTTATCTGTAGCACCTGCAATCAGTTAATCCATTTCAAACAATCTGTGTACAGACTGTAGATCACCTCAGGTGAAAAGCATAGATCTGAAAGATACAACAAACAAGTATGGACCTAGAAGAGAGCCCTGTGCAAAACTCTGTCTGTAACATAGAATTTCACCTTCCCAGTTGCTGTGTGATACTTGCCATGTCCTATTTGTAAGCAATGCCTCTATCCATCATATCATGAGTGCATCAATACCTAGTTGTTCTAATTTACTGATCAGTGTTTTGTGTATGACCTATTGATCTGTATGTATGTATAACTTTAAGAAGCTTTCCACGGGCTTGCACATGTGTATAAATACTGAGCACATGTGAGACTGACTGCCATTTTGTAGTAAGCTGTTGAGATGTAAACTTGCCTGTATGTGTAGCTTGTCAGTTAATCAGTGTGTTTATATTTTGTACTGCTGCTATCCATCCTGATGTGTTTCTGTGTAATAAAGCATATAAACAAACTACCCTGCCTGTTCGTCTTCAATTGTAAACCAAGATGAAGTGACGTTGTTAGAATGGAATCCAGATTCAAGACCAAGAGGCATTCAGCTAATATACAGGAATGGATCATCCCTACTGCACGTACAACTTGCAAAACAGGTCATGAATGCATTCTAGATACTAAAACCTGCTTAAATGATTTCTTACTTGAAGAATATAAAATGAAGCACTCAGAACACTCAAAACGAATTTATAGTTAAAGGAAACATCTGAAACTGTGACATATTGATAAAAATATTCAAAATAGTTACAAAAATGTTTGAAATAAAGTCTGATTTCCATAAAATGTATAAAATAAGGAAAACAACCGCATCTTTTTGCTATATGCTACTTTTTCACATTAATTAAAGCTATTCAAGATATCCGAGGTAGAGTGTTCACACATTTGTGCAGTATTACAGTGCAGTTATTTTGCAAAATGCAGCCATTTGAAAGCATATTTCGCAAAGTACAGTATTTCAAAGAGTTTATTGTGCATTTGAATGTTATTACAAGTACTGGCAGTGTGAGTGTGTGCATGTCCATGCATAATTACAAGGGCCATATTTGCAGTGTGTTTAAGCATATTTTGTTGGCATAGCTGAAGGATTTCGTACACCAGTTCCTCTTGTCTTTGATAATAATATTGCAGAGAACTGGAAAGTGTTTGAGCAAGAGTATGATATTTTCATACAAGCTGCATTTTCTGATAAAAAATGCATGTACAAAGGCATTTATTCTGCTTAATTTAGCTGGTTTAGAGGCCATAGAAAGAGAGCATTCATTTGTGTATGCACCTGCTGTGTTTGCAGTAGAGGAGGGAAACCATCATATAGTGGTACCGGCTAAAACAAGGGAAGACCCTGAGTGTTTAAAATGTAAATTTAGAGAAATGTGTAACCCCCAAATTAATATTACAATAGAAATGCAATTATTTTACACAAGGGATGAAAAACCTGGTGAAACTTTTGCAGCATGTATAACTGACTTGAGAAATAAAGCTAAAACATGCAGATTTGGTGATTTGAGGGATGAGTTGATAAAAAGACAGATGTGTGTGGTATTAAAGATGATGTTGTGAGAAAGATTTTGCTTTGTGACAGTGGTTTAACTTTGAATAAGGCCATTGTGATTTGTCAGATATATGAGCTCACAGAAAAGCACACAAATATGCTTACAAATGAGAAATGCATGCTTCCAGTATCTTCTAGTGTTAATGTTGATAGTATGCAGCATGTGGTTAAAAGAAACAGGCCCAAGCACATGGCAGCAACTGTGAACCCTATGACTATCACTGGTAAATCCCATAGCTTTCTAGCAAATTCCAGAATGCGCAGAGTCTCGGTGAAGCACAAGGGAGAGTCAGCAAACTTAAAGCATGTTCCCTCACCTAGTCTCATAGTCAACTCTCATAATTGCAGTGTAAACCATGACCCTAAATAAGAAAAGTGCTTAGCTTTTGGTCAGCATTGCCAGAAATGCAATAAGTGGAATCATTTTCAAAAGTTTTGTAAATCAAATGAAGCTCATTCTTTTATTAAAAGAGAACATTCAAAGAGGGCAAGTTGATCAGTTAGAAAGCTATGGCCCTATTTTTTATGTTGATGGTGTGTCTGTGCTTAATGAAACAGTCAATGCAGTAGATTTATGGAAAACAAATGAAGTATTTTGTACTGTTCAGATAAATGGAAGATCCATAAAGCTTAAAGTTGTCACAGGTTCAAAGTGTAATATTATGTGAGCAGAAACATTTTCTAGAGCATGTGCTGGTGACAAGCTTGATTTGGAAAAGTGTGTGAAGCTTACTGCTTATGGTGGTGAAGAAATTCAAACAGAAGGTTCAATAGTGCTTTCATGTTACTGTGCTGGGAACAGCTATGACTTGCAATTTTACATAGTCAGATGCACATACAGTCATTATGAGGGCTCAGAGACAGTTTGAAAATGGGACTACTTTCATTTAATAAGGAAGTCGCCATGTAACTGAAAGATAACTGTTCTAATTTTGCTCAGTCGATTTTCTCTACCTATGCTGATCTTTGCAAAGTCACACTAGGCAAACTCTCAGTTGTGTATTCCATGACTTTAGACCCTGAAGTCAGCCGAGCTGTCAGACCAGCCTGGAACATTCCAGTAGTTATGCAGAACAGAGTCAAAGCTGAGCTAGATAAAATGGTGCAAGATGTGATTTGTCCAGTTGATGAACCAACTAAATGGGTATCTTCCATGGTAGTAGTTCATAAGAAAAGCTCAGATAGCATCAGAATATGTATTGCTCCATGAGATTTAAACAAAGGACTGAAAAGATCTCATCATCCAATGCGTACAGTCAAAGACGTCGCTGCCCTCATGCCAAATGCCACTGTTTTTTCTGTTTTGGATGCAGAGATTTCATTTTGACAAATTTTGCTTGGCCATAAATCTTCATTGTTAACCACTTTCAGTACTCCTTCTGACAGGTACAGATTTTTGAAAATGCCATTTGGGATAAATTCTGCAAGTGCAGCCTTCCACCATGCCATGGAACAATTTTTTTCTGGGTATTGGTATGCTATTATAGAAGATGATATTCTAGTAGGAGGCAATGGTGAAGCTGAGCATGACAAAAACCTCAAGAAAGTTCTGGAAAGAGCACGTGAAGTGAATCTTAAAATGAATCATCAGAAGTGCAAGTTCAGGCTATGAGAAGTTACTTATGTTGGTTACTTGTTTACTGGTTCAGGCTTATGGCCAGATCCTTCCAAGCAAATAACAATTCTTGAGATGCCAGCTCCAGACAATGTTCAAGACCTTCAATATTTTCTGGCATGGTTAACTACCTAGGCAAGTTCATTCCAGACTTGAGCCAACTGTTAGCACCTCTTAGAAAGCTGACACACAAAGATGTATCCTGGTCATGGTTATATAACACCAAACAGCATTTGATGTCCTGGAAAAGAGAATTGCCAGTCCACCAACTCTCAGATAATATGATATTCACAAACCAGTAACTCTTTCTTGTGGTGCTTCAAAATTTGGTCTTGGTGCAGTCATTCTTCAACAGTGTACACCAGTAGCCTATGCATCCAGAACTCTAACCAAACCGAGATGCAGTATGCTCAGATAGAGAAAGAACTCTTGGAAATTGTGTTTGCATGTTTGAAGTTCCATGATTATATTTATGGCTGACCAATCCAAATTGAAACAGATCACCAACCTCTAGTCACTATTTTGAGAAAGCCTATGCATATAGCTCTTGCCAGATTGCAATGCATGATGTTGAAATTGCAAAAGTATCATTTCAATGCTGTCTAAACAAAAGGAAAACTTCTTTATCTTGCTGATAATTATCCAGATCACCAAGAAATACCACTGAACAGCATGAAAATGAGAAACTTGATTTTGAAATCATGAAAGTGAGAATTATTTATTCCACACATCTTGATGAGGTTAGAAGTCATACAGCCTCAGATCAATTCTTCAGAAGCTCAGCCACTTTATCAGTCAAGGATGGCCGTCAAAGCAATCTTGTTTATTTCATGACTTGCAACCAGATTTTCCTTACAGAGATGAGATTTTGGTTGACAATGGTATCATCATGAAAAGTTCAAAAGTGATTGTTCCAAAATCCTTACAACAAGAGTATATTACCATTTTGCATTGTGGTCACCCAGGAACTGCTTCTACCAAATGAAGGGCAAGAGAACTAGTATTTTGGCCTTCTATGTCAAAGGATATTGAGAGTACTTTCATCTTATTCTGTATGTAATAGTACTAAGCCACATCAACAGAAAGAACCACTTCAGCTAAACCATATTCCTGAACTACCTTGGTTAACAGTAGCTACAGACATTTTCAAATGGAATGGTTAACATTACTTGGTGTCAGTAGACTCTTATTCAAATTGCTTTGAGATTGATCTACTTCCTAATCTAGCATCCAGTACTGTCATTACTAAGTTGAAGAATCATTTTGTAGTCCGTGGTAGGCCGCGCAAAGCTATTTTTGACAATGGCACACAGTTTACAAGCCAACAGCTTAAGAGATTTCCTGAAGAGTGGGACTTTATCCATGTTACAAGTAGCTCTTAGTTCCCACAGTCAAATGGATTGGGAGAAGGTGCAGTTCAAAGTGTGAAACAATTACTGGAGAAGTTGAAATGAGACAATTGTGATGTTTTTCTGAATCTCTTGAATTTCAGAAATATTCCTTGTGATAAACATCTTGGTTCACCTGTACATAGACTTCTGTCAAGACAAACCAGAATCACACTTCCAATTAGCAGTAATCTATTGGTTTCATGTGTCAAGAACAACAGATCAGTAAAAGCCCATCTGCTGAAGAAGCGCTTATCCAAGAAGTCCTATTATGATAAGACCAGCAAACTGCTCAATCCATTACGAGAAGGGGAGATAGTGAGGATGTAGACATCCAAAGGTTTTGATCGGATTGGAGTCAGGAGAAGTGTATGTCCAGAACGAACCAAGATTGTACATTGTTCAATCACAAAGAATTGAATTTAGGTGGAATCAGAAACATTTGGCACAAGTGTTTGAGCCTGTATTGCAGCATCTTCCTGTGAGAAAAACTCTAAATCTCAGAGTGAGCTATCCACCGTTCCAGTTCCACAGGACGTTCCAGTAAATATCCCTGTTCCTGAGAAGAATCCCGAAACTCCTGAAACTGATTCTTCGCCAGTTAAACCCAGTTCTAATTGCTATATCACTAGAAAAGGGTCGCAGTTCCAGACCATGTTCCAGATACACTGCAACTTAGTGATGAACGTTGTGTTTATTTCTCAGTGTCTTTATAATTTGCAGATGTTAGTTTATTGTGGACAATTCATTAAAGAGGGAGAATCTAGATCAGTATGTGTGTATACCTTTAAGACGCTTTCCATTGCCTTGCACAAGTATAAATACTGAGCATGTGCGAGCCTGACTGCCATTTTGTAGTAAGCTGTTGAGACGTAAGCATGCATCTGTGTAGTCTGTCAGTTAATCAGTTTGTTTATATTTTGTACTGCTGCTATCCATCTGATATGTTTCTGTGCAATAAAGCATATAAACAAATTACCCTGTCTGTTCATCTTCAATTGTAAACCAAGATGAGTGACATGACCCTTTTAAATTTTGAAGTAAAATCTATATAAATTGCATTTTTCATTCATAGCTGTTATTATATTGTTGGGTGGCCACGGTGGTGCAGTGGTTAGCATTGCCGCCTCACAGCAAGAGGTTCTCTGGTTCGATCCTTGGCTGGGGTGCCTTCTGTGCGGAGTCTGCATGTCCTCTCTGTGGTCACGTGGGTTTCCTCCGGGTGCTCCGGTTTCCTCCCACATCCCAAAGACATGCTGCAAGTGGATTGGACACTCTAAATTGGCCCTAGGTGTGAGTGCATGTGTGTGTGTGTGTGTGTGTGTGTGTGTGTGTGTGTGTGTGTGTGTGTGTGTGTGTGCGCGTGCACCTTCCGTGGAAGTTTGGGTGCCAGGCTGGCAACTCGACACTGTAAAACTCCACTGCCAATCATGAGTGGACAGGTGACCCGTTGTGGTGACCCCTAACCAGGAAAAGCCGAAAGAAGAAGAAGAAGAAGCTGTTATTATATTTTTATAGAACATCATGTAACAGGTGGTAATAGATCTATTTTCAGCATAGGCATGCTGATATATGGTCTCAAGTCCTAATCTTTCCAGTTCTGAAAATATAATCTTCTCCATTATTTTTGAGAACAAGAAAGTAAACTTATGGATCTGTATGACTTTAGGCTTGTCTTACTTCCCTTTCCCATAGTGATAAGTTTAACAAGTGCATGCCTGCTTTCTTGAGGAATCTCCACATGTTTATACAACTTGGTGAATAACAGATATAATGGTACTGTAAGTTCATACTGTGTTCTGATGTCATTTTTATTCATTTCCACTCTTCCCTGTGCTTTGCTTGGGTCCAGTATGCATAGTTCTTTTTCAATATAATCTAATTTGATTTAAGTATCTGAGGTTATGTGGATGCTACTATGACAATTTATCGCCCCCTTTGCAGAGCCAAACTGTTACGTATAAGATTTTGTGAATATATCCATAATCTGCTGTGTGGGCGGCCACGGTGGTGCAGTGGTTAGCATTGCCGCCTCACAGCAAGAGGTTCTCCGGTTTGATCCTCGGCTGGGGTGCCTTCTGTCTTAGTCTGCATGTCCTCCTGTGGTCACGTGGGTTTCCTCCTCCTCCCTCCCAAAGACATGCTGCAGGTGGATTGGACACTCTAAATTGGGTGCGTGTGTGTGTGTGCCTTCTGTGGAAGGTTGGGCACCGGGCTGGCAATTCGCGGATGAGGTGATCCGCTGTAAGAAGAAGAAGAATCCATAATCTGCTGTGTCTGAAAATACATTTTAGAATCTACACACAGTTTATCAGTTTGTATGTCTTTACTCCTGAGACACTGCCAGCCCAGCTATCTGGAATTTTGTAAATTATCATAAATCATGTGTGAATGTCAACATGATTCATACACTTGTCTTACAAATGTAAGAGAACTATATGTTATGTGTATATTAAACTACTGGTGCAGAAGTGTGTGTTGGACAGGGTTTGTACAGTACTGAGCTTCAAGGATGTGTCCAGAGTGTACCCTACTGGAAAAGAACAGACATGTATATAAACTATATATCTGTGCAAATGTTTGTTTTAACAGTAGAAGCTGGACCATACAGAGTTAACTTGCAAAACTTCAAGAAAATAAGTTGAAATTAAAGTGTTTTACGATTGTGTTATCTCTTACTTTTAGCTCAGCAACAGACACAATGTCTAGATCTAGAAGTTTTTGTATTGTCTTTAAACAGAAATAATTACTAGGCTTCACATGTAAAAAATGTTTTATTGTTTTACGACTTCCATGTTCTGCAAACTTCTGAGAGATATGTACTTCTCACACAGAGATGTTAAAATTCTGTTAGCATCTGTTTAGCCTGGCAACTGAAGTCAGGTGACAAAGAGTGATGTCATCCAAGCTAACACAGCAGTAATGTTTATTATTAATTTAAGAACTCTCTCATAGAGAGACTGAGCATTTTGTGTTTTGTCTTGGACCTAGCTAGAACATCCACTCATCTGTATTTGCCTTGCTAATAGTTAGCAACTAGGGTACAGTAATTTATTTTAGGTATAGTTAGGAATATAGTAAAGATTAGTTTAGATGTTTTCTGTATTTATTTGAGACTGTCCTGCAATGTTGTTTTAAAAAATTTCCTGTGATTCTGAACTCTGAAGTAACTGTGTTTGTTGTCTGAGTATTGTCTTGTTCTTTTATTATTTATTATTAAATATATTTAAACCTATCTTTGTGGCTGATGTTTGTGAGACATATTTAAGCACTTAGAGCACTTGCATATGTATTTTGTGACACTGTACAGGCCATCCAATAGCCTTGCTTGGTCAGACTACTATTTGGATTAATAGTAACATTACACAGTAGGATCGGACACCTTTTGTAAGGGCCTTATAATAGCTGATAAGTAAGGATGGCTGGTGGCAGCTGGTGCTACCTTATAGTCTGAGCAGAAGGGGGTATAGCTAGTAAACCTGTGCCAACCTTTCCCCAGGTGTGTGTGTGTGTGTGTGTGTGTGTGTGTGTGTGTGTGTGTGTGTGTGTGTGTTTGTATGTCAATCAAATTTCAAAGTGTGTGTGTGTGTGTGTGTGTGTGTGTGTGTGTGTGTGTGTGTGTGTGTGTGTGTGTGTGTGTGTGTGTGTCAGCTACTTGGGCAAGGGCACGAAACACTGGTTAGACAGAGAGGGTGCTGGAGGTCTTAGCTTGGCCACTCAGCTGAGATCTTAACTATATAGCTGTGCCAGTGAGGAGTCTTATTGGGGATCTGGAGAAAGAGGGAGAAACCAGCCCTAGACTGACTGTGATCTCTGTGTGATCTTAAGAGAAATTGTACTTTACTGTGTGTGTGTGTACTTGTCATCTTCCCCTTGTCTACACCCCTCACTGTTGCCAGTGGTGAGGATTGAGGCTCCTTGATTACTGGGCCAGTGCAGAGGTGTCACAACTCCTACCACATCTGATGTATCTGTCAAATGTTTTCCAATCATGCTCAATATCCTTGTATAAATTTGGGATTGGATGGGTAAAGCTAATCTAACACCAAATGGGATAGGTTAATTCAAGCATAAAATGGGAAATTGGCTAGACTTAAAATTACCCATAAGAATAGTTAACCTGGTACTTACCTATGAACCTATAAAGAAGGTAAATATTCTGCATATTCACAAACAATCTTCACACTGTCAAAATACAACAGTTATACAATATGCTGATGACTCCACACTTGTATGTTCAGCCAATGACCCTCAGACACTTCTCTTTATAACACAAGAGGTCTTCCATACCACAGAAAACTAGTTTCTCAGCAAACACCTACTTCTAAACCCCCCCAAAAAAAAAACTATTACTGTTCCCACCCACCAAAATTACCACCAAACACATTCCATTTAACATAGTCTCCAGAGATGGGACCATCATCTCCCCTGACACTCACACCAAATTGCTAGGAGTTACCATTGATAATAACCTCAAATTTGATCTTCATATTAACCAAACCATTAAAACTACTCACAACAAACTGAACAGTCTATATAAAATAAACCCTTCCTAACACAAACTGCTAGGATAACAATTGCTCAAACTCACCTTTTCTCAACACTATTCTATTCCTCACCCATACTCACCAACCTACCCAAAACCAAAATTGGCAATATCAACACTTGCTATAAACAAATTGCAAAATTTGCAACAGGTGCCCCCTATCGTGCCCACCAGTGCCTATCCCTAAAGCAACTTGACTGTCTTGAATTCCCTAATCTCCTGAACTATTATCAACTATCCTTTGCTCACAACTTCCTATTATTCCCAGACAAAACCCCAACTATATTGGCAAAATCTGGAACTCCCTACCCACATCTAGTACCTCAGCTGTCTCAAATGACACATTTAAAAAAACTCTTGAAGGAACATCTCAGGCACTCTTGGAGCTGCACATGCTCACCACCTGGCTAACCCCCCCACCTTACACTCTATACCCCTACATCAACTATTGAAACTAACACCTCATTTTCCTGCCTCGCATACATATCCCAACATCCTTTCAACCTTCCCTATTGCTCCCTACCAATTATTCCCACTACCTAATATACAGTTACAGTTTCTCCCCCTCTATCTACCTACCTACCTACCTACTCCTTCGCTATTCTCTTCTACTCTACCACACAGGTATGGAATAACTAAATCTTAACCTGAATACCTGAGTGTATCCTATCCAAAACTGTTAAACTGGAATCTAACTTCACCTTAAACTGACCTTTGTCAACCTTCATACTTGACGTAAACTTGAACTAAGCATGACTAAAATGTTATTTAGCTATGTTAAGTCTGTTACTCTCTATGAATGTGAACACCTCTGTATTACTTGTAATGATTAGCTGATTTGTACTGTGGAGCTTTTCTCCCCGGGCCTCCTCTGAAAATGGACAAGCATCCAATCGGATTTTCCCGGTCAACAAATGTAAAATAAATAAATAAATAAAACACATGGGGGATCTGAATCTGCCAGAAAGAGGCTGGCAGATTCTGAGCTCCAAGGAAAAGATGGAGGTGTTGGCTGAGGTCTTAGACCATGAATGTGGATCTCCCAACTGGTGCAGGATTATGCCAGAAAGATTAAACTTCTAAATGTTATCCTCACCACTGTAGAATGTTACAGACATCCAAGTATCATTCCACTGTTTTGAGATAGGTGAAAGGTTAAAAGAAAAAGAAAAAGCCAGTGATGTGGAGTTTTAGAAGAGTGATTTATGTTGTGCTGAGGGATATGGTCAGAGATAAGAAAGGAGGCAGTGCAAAACTTAGAAGTAAATAAGCTATGGGAATAAGTCAGAGATGGACTACTTGGGCCTATGGACAAAGGTGTGTGAAGTGACAAATAGGCAAAAAGGAAAAAGACTAGTTCAGCACCACAGGCTAGTAGATAGTTTATGGGGCAAATTACAGTGCCTAAAAGAAATGGAAAAGACATTGTGGAGAGGTGGAGATGGCATAGTACAAGGACAGCAAAAAAAGGCAAGAAAGATGTTAAAGCTAGCAAAGCCTACATATGATTGGGAGTTGGCAAAAGTGATCAAGAAAAGAAGCAAGGACTTTTTAAGTATAGAAATAAGAAATAAAAAAATAGCAATGGATAGGCTAAGGAAGGAAGGGAGAGTGATCACAGAAGGTTAGGAAAGAACAGATGCACTATATAAATTTATTTCTTCAGTCTTCAGAAAGAAAGCAAAGGTAGGGTGATAAGCTGGGAAGTAGGAAGGGAAGAATGAGGACAAAAGCACAAAGACACCAGGGTGGAAAGTGAGAAGGTTCAGAGGGAACTGGCTACCATTAGGAGGATAAAGCTCAGTGGCTGGACTACCTCACAGAACACTCAGAAATCTGACCAGTATGTTGTCAAATTTCCCAAGTTTCTCAAAAGATCACAGGTTAGTAAAAAAGTGCTTTGGGACTGAAAGACAGCAATTGTGACACCCTTGTACAAGTAGAGAGAACAGAAAAATATAGGAAAACTACAGGCCATTAGCTAAAGGACCGTGGTACGGGAAAGTTATGAGGAAAGTTCTGAGAGGAAGGCGGGTAACATTTCTGGAGGACAACAATCTCCAGGAGAGCAACCAATATGGGTTAAAGCCAGAAAGAGCTGTCTGACAAACCTGATAGGAAAAGTGGGGAGGTTTGTGATAGGTCCAAGACTGTGGAAATGGACTGCTGCATGGTTGAATGGTAGGATACTGAGGGTTATAAAGAGGTGAATCAGCACTGGGCATGAAACTAGGGAAGAGGGCAGCTGCCTTGGTGTAATCATTTTGGGGGGCATGATCGTCAATTGCTGGTTGGGTGCAAGTGAAGAACAGCAATTCATTTAAGACGCTGCAGCTGATATTGCATCTTCTTAAATGAATGTACTTAGTACTTCTGTTCACGATTGCATAATCTGTTTGTCCCAATTCTGATTCCACTTTTATTTTTGGTCATCCAGAATTCAATGTTTATATTTGTCTGCTTTCCCTAACTTCAGAGGAGACACCAGTCTGGGAACTACTCAATGGCACCAGGTGACCTAGCTACAGCTCAAAGGAGGACAATGTCAAGAACTACTATGGTTCTAAGAGAGACAATGTCAGGAATTAGGGAAATGTTGAGTAGAACCCCAATGAGGTTCATCCAGGGTTCACTACTCTTCAGTGCATTTTTCTCAGACATACCTGAGGGAATACAAAATTGTGATTAATGATCTGTCATTACGTTAATAAAACAGAGATGGGTACAGTAATGGAGCCACAGTCAAGCAAAGTATTTTGAAAGGCTGAACAAGCAGGCAGAAAGCTGTCAGTTAATGTTCAATGCAATCAAGCACAAATGAATGCACTTTAGGCACATTAATCCAGGTGTGATCAGTAAGTATATGTACCGCTTCCTTTTGTGTTTCCATCAATTCTCCTCCTCACAACTGATGCAAAATATCCTACCATCAAATCCCTCTTAGTGGAAGAATTTCTCAAACACTTGATTAACCTTCCATTCACCTTACAGGCCACACTAAATACTCTCCCCTCTCCCCTTTAATATCCCCTGAATACTTCCCACTATTCTACTTCTAAATTATAATGTTTAAAGACATCTACCCACTACTAGAACAAATAAAGCTTAATTTTTCTCCTGGAGCAAATACCCTCCATCATGGTTCATTTTTTTCACTATCACAACTTCATAGCAAAGCCTGTACAATGCATCTATAAGCTCTGCCTCACCAATAACATTATAGTATGCATATAGAAAACACGCATATGGAAGACTGTCATAGTCAAGCCTTTTTCCAAAAAAAAAAACAAATCCCACACTCACCTTATGTTAAGAAGGCCTTCCTGCACCCTTGTGGTGGAAGTGTGTTGTCCAGGACTCATCTGAGCTGGGGATTGTTGGAATAAGTGTCAATTTTGGGCTCCCCATTGGTTAGTTTGTGTTAAACTGTTTTACTTTGCTTGTATTTAAAGACCGTGTTTGTGTTGTTTTTGTGTTTAGTCTGGCAGAGCTGCTCTGAGTTTGGTGACTTAACCAGAGACCTGGAGTGAATCTGAACTAAGTCCAAGGGATCCACTGTGATCAACCAAAAAATAAGCATATTTTAAGCTTGCATTGCACTTTTTTAACTGTATTTTGCTTTAACTGCTGTTTCATTCTTGCTGTTGTTGCTGCTGTGATTGCTTTTAATGGACTTTGAAATCCTGGTACTTCTGTATTTCATAGCATAGGCTAGATTCAGATTTGCTGACTGTAGTATGTTTGGTATTAATTGACCACTAAAACCAGCCATCCTGCATTAAAAAGTCATTTCTGCACCCTTGTGGCAGAAGTGTGTAGCCCATGATCCATTGAAGTTGGGGATTGTTGGAATAAGGCTCAGTTTTGGGCTCTCCCATTGGCTAGTTTATGTTAAAACTGTTTAACTTTGCTTGTATTTAAGCACTGCATTTGTGCTTAGCCATACACCACACAACAGGGTTTAGCACTGCTGTGTGTAGATGTAAATGCTTAGAAACAGCAGTTTCCCTTGATATCTGCTACAGAATCCTCCTTAGCTTCAAAGCCTCTCTGTGCATAACATAGTTGCGCATTGCTACTCAGCGAGCAACTTAGTTGCTCATTCTGAGGCTTTGACTCAGTTTTCCACCCTTAGACTTCCACAGAATAGCTGCCCTTGTTAGTCTCACAAGCAAATCCTGGTCCATCTTGCATATCCCCATGCCAGAGGTGGCCTTCACCTGTCTCCTCAAGGCTTTTGGATGCTGGCAAATACACTTGCCTCCTCCATAGTGCCTTTTTTAGGCAATGTCCAAAGAATCAAACTTCTGACGTAAAGAAATCCACTAAAGACAAACTCAAGGTCATGCTGCTTAATGATAGGATCTTAAACAGTAAGCTGTACTCCCTGGAAGTACTCCTCACCTTTGAGGATGCTGATATTTGTGCAATCACAGAAACTAGGTTCAAGGCTGCTGAGAGCACCCATGCTGCACAAGGCTAAAATGCCATTCACATGTTCAGACCCCAAAATAAGCATGGAAGAACCAAAGATGAAGGTGTATCCACCATCATTAAATCCAAATACACCTAGACACTGGTGAAACAGTATGACTGTCTTGAGCTACTCCAGGTCCAATTAACTATAGGAAAAATACCTACCCTTCAACATCATCGGTAGCTACAGGTCCTCACCATGAACTAGGGAAAGCACACTGCCTACATGGACTTGCTAGGGTCACTCAGCATACAGCCAAACACCTTGGTCATGGGAGATTTCAACTATCATTCCATCATTTGGGCAATTTACATGAGCACAGATCCAACTGCTATAAGGTTCCTGGACTTTTTTAATTCAAATGCCCTGGAAAAGTTGGTCCGCACCCCCACAAGGGGCTCAAATGTCCTGGACCTAGTGCTCACCAACATCGGAGGTCACTGCACTATCCCCTATGTGTTGCCTTTTCTGGTAAGGTCAGACCGTAAATTGGTCTTGTTTGAAGTAAAGATAAAGCCTGACACCCCCACAGGAGTAAATAAACTGAAAATTTTATCCAATGCAAACTATTGCCTACTAAGTGATAGTATAAAAAGTTTCAAAGTCCCTGCCAACATAGACAACAATGACTCCTATGCAGAGGAATACACAATTGTCCTATATAGTCACTTAAAAATGCATTAACTCAGGTGTATCTCACAGGAGCAATACCAAGTCTTCTCAAAAAACAAGTCACTCTGGTGGTCTTTAAGTATAAATAACTTATACAACAAAAGAAAGAAACTGATATCTAAGAACAGGAGGGATCTAACTCAACAAAGGAAGAATACCCTTGCTTGAACAAGCAAATTAAATATCTTGTTAAGTGCTCTAAGGCTAACTATGAGGCTAAATTAGCATTCCTAGCTAAAGATAATCATAAGGCATTCTTTAGTTACATTCAAAACCTAATAGGGAATGCCCAGTTGTGTGCCAAACTTATACTGGACCATACCACTTACACTGAACCTGAGGAAATTGCCAACCTGCTAGTCGACAAATTTGGTGATAACTTCACCCCCCTCTGTCCTCACCTGACATACCCCAAAGCATTCCCAACACCTGTCCTCTACCGAATATATCTAAAGAACTAGTTATACAAGCACTCTCCAAGACCAAAACACAACCTCAGTGGGACCAGATAACATTCCAGGCTGCTTACTAAACAATCTAAAACAAGATGTAGCAGAACTACTTGGCACTCTCTTTATCCATAGCCTGAGAACTGGTTTTGTCCCGGCAGAGTGGAGAACAGCAACAGTAATCCCCTTGCACACAGGGGGGTCCATCAACTGACCCTGGGGACTATCGAACCATAAGTCTAACCAGCCTTATCTGCAAAGTCATGGGATGAATCATCATGGACCTTATCCACAAGGGCATAGGTGAAATTCAAACTCTTGACCTGACCCAGTTTGGCTTTGTCAAGGGTAGATCCTATTTATTAAACATGGTGGACTTTTGTGAGAATGTCACCAAAGCCCTGGATGAGGGCAAAATAGTACATACCACCTATCTTGATTTAGCCAAGGCTTTTGACACAATCCTCCATTCAGGTATCATAGAGAAACTCTCCCAGCTGGGGATTAACACATATATTACTAGATGGGTAGCCAACTGGCTCACCAACAGAACGCACACTATCAGAGTTGGGGAGTCCATCACCACCAGTAGCCCAGTCACCAGTTGGGCACCACAAGGATCTTTGCTTGGCCTTCTACTATTTGGAATCTATTTCTCTGAAGTCCAGGTGAAGGTAGATGGCCTGTTATCAAGTTTGCAGATGACTGTAAACTGGGCTTAATTGTACATCACTTTTCAATGATGTTAATATATTACAGAAAGGACTGACACAGACAAAGGAATGGTGCTGAACTCACAGACTAAAGCTTAATACAAAAAATGCCTCATTATCCTATTTGGCAAAGAAATTACCCTTACTAATTATGATATAGATAGCACCCTTCTAAGCTTAAACTCAGCGGTACAAGACTCAGGAACACAGGCTGATAGCAACTGAAACTTTGATCACCATGTGTTCATAGTGTTAAGAAAAGCATTCTACTTTGTGCATCTCGTACATAAGGGCATCATATCCAAGTCCAGGGAGGTTATAGCTCCACTGTACTCAACCCTTATCAGACCACTAATTGAGTATAATGGTGTATGTACCTCACCAGACACCTGCAGCAACTGGAGAGACAACATAGATTTCTTACCAAGAGAATCCAGGGTCTCCAAAACATGTCATACATGGAAAGACCGCAAGCTCTATCACTGTACTCTGTATCATACAGGCTGCTGAGAGGTGACCTGTGCCTAGCCTACAGAGCAGTATCAGATCCTGCCCTAATGGAATTGCTGCATATCTGCAAATGAAATGGGACAAGAATAACTCACTCCAGGGATCTCAACCTAGGCTGTGACATTAACATAACTTGCTAGAGAGATAGAGATATCTCTCAGAGATTGCTGCTCGTCTGGAATAAGATCCTACTCCATGTGAAGCAGAGCTCCTCAATGACTCTATTCAAGTGCAATCTTGACAACAGAATGGGTAATCATAAATTTATCCCGGGGTGGCACCTATGTCCCTCATGGACGGGGCAGTCAGTGCTGATCACAGAATCACTCTGCTAACAATGACCGTCTAAATATCTTCAATAAGGGTACTTGGGTTTTTACATGGCTAGGCTTATAAAGGCCCTAGGACTATTAGCCTAGTAACCTCCTATGAACCTATGAACCTCCCACTTCCATTCCATTTCTCTCTCTCTTTCTCTCACCTCTGTAATTCAATATGTCACTGCTCCTTTCTACTGCACAGCAAAGCTTTTCCTAACTAGGAGTTTTAAGTATTGCTTATTTATAATCAGTTGTTCTATATACAACTAATACTCTCTGCAGCTTTGCTTGTTACTGAATTTGCTACTGGTATTCCACTTGTGCTTGTTGTGTAACTATGCCTATGTCATTCCATGTTGTTTTTTACATTAACTCCACTGCAGAAACTGAAATTGGCCGGCACTGACTAGGGCTCTATCCTGGTAAACAACTGTAAAATAAGTAACTAAATAAATAAAATAGGGTATGGGGTGTTGATCGCATTTGGATTTTGTCTCCGAGGAATAGACTACTAAGGTGATGGTAGCAACAAACAGAATGCTGGGTGTGTATCCTTAGGGCATAGATTTCCGAAGTAACAAGGTAATTCTTTCACCCAGTAGAACCTTGTTCAGGCCACACCTTGACTACTAAATAAAATCTTGGAGGCTGTGTAAGAAAGGGACATCAGATACCTGGAAAGGATTCAGAAGAAAACTATTAAAAATATCTTTAAGAGAAATGGTAAAGAATATGACCAAAATCAAGATGCAATCAAACTGCTCTCACCTAAGACCAGAAGAAACAGGGGACAACGAAAAAAGCTGGTGTACAACATTATGATAGGGAGATATGAAGAGGTCATTATGAAAATGAAGGACAGAGGAGGAAAGAGGTGAGACAGGCAACATGTTATTGGGACTACTTACTCCCTGGATCCCCATAAGTACTTTCTTCACAGAGTGGGTTGTAAAGACATGCAATGGGCTACCAAAATGGAGAGGAGGATAGGGAATACACAGAGACATTCAAGAGACCATGGGGCAGATGGAAAATGAGTAAGGGGAAGATAGGCATGGAGGGGAGGATAAAATATAGATACTTAAAAGACAGGCTAAAGAGATGCCTGGCCTCCTTGGGCAATCAGGAAAATGTAACTTTCATATGCCAGTGATGAAATATTTTAACTTCATTATAAGCTATGGTAGTACTGAATTATGTTTCTTTATTCCTCCTCTAAAACTAAGTGCATATATACATATATATATATATATATATATATATATATATATATGTGTGTGTGTGTGTGGATCTAGAACTATTGAACGAAAGTTCAATAGTCCGAATCCACAATCACCAAACACACTTTAATGAAAGCGCTTTCACTGAAAAAGCACTTTCGTTAAAGTGTGTTAAAAAAATGAAATTTACATTTTTGCCCCCCTGCACCTCCCATGTGGCGGATTGTGCCCCCCACACCCCCCTACTTAAATATTCTCACTCTGAGGTTACACTACAGTGCGGAAAAGGGAATTTTCCCCTATTCGCACCGTAGTATGACCTCCGCAACAGGCATACTTACGCGAAAGTGCTTCTTTGGTGAAGAGCCCTTTCGCGCAAATATGCCCAGCTGAATCTGTTTCGATTATGTTGCTGTTCGGGGATCTGTATGGATCCCATACACACAAACACACATAGATATATATATATATATATATATATATATATATATATAGGTTTACTATGAAAATGTTGAACGTTAAATGGTCGAACATGAATTGGTTGAAATCACTATCTGTAGGAATTAAAAAGTTGAAACTGTTTTAGTCAAAACCAAAGGGAACACAAAAAAACCATCCTAGATGCAAACACAATGACCACTCAGGAAAGATGTATTAGTGCTTTCATCCACTATTTATTCTGTGAACTTCTTCAGAAACTGTTTCTGAAGAAGTTCAAGGAATAAATAGTGGATGAAAGCGCTAATACATCTTTCCTGAGTGGTCATTGTGTTTGCATCTAGGACTGCTTTTTTGTGTTCCCTTTGGTTTTAAAGTTGGTTTTAGTGTTTGTTTTAGTCGAAACTCATAATGTCAAATTGCCCATTTGTCCACTGTAGTGCGATCGCGGAGTTGGTATATACAAGTAGGGGGGTACAGGGGGCAAAATTGTAGAGATGGGCTAATTTTTTTTTCATTTAAATGATTTTTGACATTATTCACTTTCAATGTTTTGACTTTTCGACATTATATTTCAACCAAATGACCATTAGACCTTATTGCATTCGACATTTCCATAGTAAACCTATATATATATATATATATATATATATATATATATATATATATATATATATATATATATATATATATATATATATATATATATAGGCAGTTTGCAACCACCAGCTACCAGTTTCCTTCCAGAGAATTAAAAGCCCTATAGTGTACAAGTAGTGGTTAATTTTGCACCTCATAGTGCTTAAGTCTGTGGTTCATTTCCAGATGGAATACCTTCTTTTCAGAGTTTACATGTCCTCCATTTATCCATGTGTGTGTCTTTATTAGTAGCTTTGCTTTCCTCCACATCTCAAAAACAAGTCATTAAGTGAATTGGTAGGACTCTAAATTACCTATATATGGAATATGGAGTAGGAATGTGAACAAGTATATGTGTATGCATTCCATGCTGGACTAGTTTCCCCACTCAGAATGCATTCTCTGCCTTATGCCCACTGAATGTCCAGATATGCTCCCGCTCATCTGTGACTCTAAACAGCATACAGTGTATAGACGAAAATCAATAAATGAAAAATAGAAAAGACCACTAAAATCCTAAGACTTGGCATCTAATTTCAATGTTTGAGGACCCATTTGGATGATAAGCTTTGGTGGTAAGTTCAGTACAGTGACTGAAATGAGGATTACTATGATATACAGCATTAATTATATGAACATGTTTTATTTATTTGTAGGGATCTGAAACTTAACTCATTTTGAAAATAATTATTGTGTCATTCTAAAATGTATGTGTGTGCAGTGGAAGTATATGGATAAAACTGAAAATGTTAGAACTAATTTGCTCTAATGTGCAGAACAGCAAAGCACTCAAATCATGTAAAGTTTTCAGTGCTCAATATTTAGGTTAGTTTCGCAATAGCCAAAGCTGTTCTGGTGCTGCATCTATAGCCACAAAGGACCAGAGGATGCCCTTGTTGAACAAGGAAGAGACACTCTTGTTAGCCTCAGGGCAAAGGGCAGGTAAAGGTTCTTCACTCAGCCAGGATAGGGAACCTGAATCTGTTACGAATATCTCTTCTATAGGTCAATCATTTTCCAGAGACTTTCTCAAGAAAGATGAACATCATGAGAAAATATTGTCATCTCCTGTTTCTATTTGCATTTATAATGAATTATTGCTTGGATTTGTTACAGAGGTCATTAATGCCTTTCCTTGCATAATTCATTTTTAGGCAAGAAATGAAAAAGTTTCCTCTTTCTGTCTGAGATTTTCATTCAGAAAAGCAGATATCACAGGGGGATGGTTGTAATTCAAGAATTTCTTCTCAGTTTGAACAAGCTGATTCTGAGAAAAGGATGGCTTCAGATTTCCCTCCTGAAGATTTATCTTTTTTTTCTGAGACTTTATCTAAGATGAAAAAGTTTTGTTTTACGTGGGAGCAGAATGAAATTCCTATTGCCTCAGGTCAGTCTGCACTCATCTTTTCAGATCTGCGTTTTGGTATTTGTAAAAATGGTGATTCTCTACTAGATCTCTTGGATCCATGTCTCCCATTTTCCCTTCCAAACCCCCTCTAGTCTGTCACTACATATGCTTCAGGCCTAGTGTGGGAGTGGTCTCCAAAGGGGTGAAAGTGCAAGTTACATGGAACCATCACAAACAAAAGCACATAAATGTCAGATGTTTGCAGTGATAAATGCGTTGGAAGTCTTAAATCATCTCTGGTCTCTAGGACCTCTGTAAGTTTACACAGACAAAACCATAGTCATATGGTATATAAACAAATGAGAAATACTGTACATTCTTTACAGACTTGTTATGATTGCCTGGAAGATAGCTACTCAGCTCAGTTTTGGTGACCTGCTGTGGCTCCTCTTCATTCTTCAGACCAAAGAAAACAGGTGGTTTCTCCTTGAGATCTTACATTTTTGTGTGTCAAAAACTTACTCCTTTACCATATGAACCAGCTCATCTGGCTGAAGTCAGGTTCTTAACATGAAAGACTGTTTTACTCATTGCTCTGACATCTTCTAGCAGAGTATCTGAGCTACAAGTGCTTATGGTGAGTCAACCCTACCTCGTTTTTCATAAGGACATGGCCTCTTTGAGAACTAACTCTTGTTTTTACCTAAAGTGGTCTTGGAGTTTAGCTTGGGCCAGGCTATTAATCTCACTGTCATTTTCTCTGAACCCAAGAAAAATGGAGAAAAGATTAATCTTTCTCTAGATGTCCACAGGCAGCTCAGATACTACCTAGCCAAAATTCAAGCTTTCAGATAATAAGCTGCTTATCTATTTTGAAGGAAAAGGGAAATGAAAACGAGTTTCAAAACAAACTATTTCCAGAGGGTTGTTTCACACTATTGCCCTTTGTTATAAGCACTATACAAGCCGTGGTGGTACAGCGGTAGCATTGTTGCCTCACAGCAAGAGGTTCTCCTGTTCGATTCTCAGCTGGAGTGCCTTCTGTGTGGAGTCTGCATGTCCTCCCGGTGGTTGAGTGTCCTCCGAAAGACATGCGTGAATGGGCGTGCCTTCGCTGAAGGTTGGGCATTGGGCTGGCAACTTGGCACCATAAAAAATCGACTGCCAATCATTAGTGGACCGGAGTTCCGTTGTGGCGACCCCTAACCGGGAAAAGCCAAAAGAAAAAGAAGAAGCCTTTTGTTATGAGCACTATAATAAGCCCCTTCCAAGTAGGATTTTTGGCCTCTGGCTTTATGCCAAGAGGCTTGATCCATTGTACATACTTATATACAAAGCACTACAAACTGGATTCCTTTTCTAGGTCCAGAAGAGGCTTTGCTCGGATCAAACCTTAGTGGATCCTGGATTGCAAGTTTATTTTACCTCCTCCTTTCTTAGTTTATAAGCTATGGCAACCACTTCAAATAGCTTAGGGCACTGCAACAGTGATTTGAATATTTAACATAATACAGTTGTGTAAGTAGATTTACCATACAAGTAGAAATTCTAATAAATCACTGTTGCAGTGGTCATCCCTCCTTCCAGCTACCTTATTTGCTTGTTTTCCTTTTTGCATTGCCAGGGTTTGGATGCATATACCCTTGTTTATATAGCTTATTGTTGAGTTTATTTCCAGCATTATCCTTTCAGGCAAAGATATATCAAGCAATTCTGGCATTCGATGCTATCCCCCAATCTGACACCCTTTCAACTCTAGGTTGAGGGACAAAAAAAAAAAGGGTATTGAAACCCTTTTTTCCTTTTAAGCTGTAGCAAATAAAAGATGCTACAGTCCACACATGGGGAGATAAAGCACTTCAGTTTTAAAGTCCCACTTGTTGAAAAAGAAATGAAAGTCATCTTTCATGTTAAACTGTACCTGCTACTTGCTATATCTGTAGCAAGCAGCTGCTACAGCAGAGGTGCAGCTGTCTCAACTAGCTGCTACAGTCTAGACCTGGAACACTAAGGTACTTTTATTTCTGAAGTTTCAAGATGAGACTTAATGAAAAAAAAAATCTCTCCTTTCATTTTAAACTGTAGTACTTTGCTACATTTGTAAAAAGTAGCTACTATAGCAGTGATGTAGTTGGCTCAACTAGCAGCTTGTGCAAGTCCCATGAAGTTGTTTCCTACATGCTCAGCTCTTAAACCAAAGAACAAATAATAAAAAAAAAAGAATGAAAAGGTCTATTGTCTTGTGGCTGGTGCTCCTGAAATGCTTTTCTGGGTCCATCCCTGCTCCTCAATCAAAGAAAAAAAAAGGCCCACTATCAGGCAGCTAGGGCTCCTTAAAGGTAGGATCTAATTGAGTCTCCTTTCTGTGTCCTGTGTCTAACCCACCTTCCTAGATTGCAGTTTAAAGAAAAAAAAACATTTTTTTAAACTGTAGCAAAATGTTTGCTATGAATCTAGCAAGTAGTTGCTATAGTTTTTGCCCAGCATGGAAAACAACACTGCTCAGGCTATAATAACCAAAAAAAAAAAAAAAAAAGAAAAACAAAACCCAAAGAAGCAACAATTTTTTGTTTAAAACTGTAACAAATTATTCGTTGCAAGCAGTTGCTATAGTTTATACCACACTGCAAGTGCTCAGTACTCAGGTTTAATCGCAAACACAATAAAGGCTTTTAAAAGCTGGTATGGTTCTTGAAGAGAGATGAGGATAGATTGGATTTCCGATTGTGCCCTTAACAGCTTATAGCCATGGCAGCTACCCTCTTCACCCCACCTTAGCTATGCTACAGTGCTGCAGTTTATACCACACATGGAACAATACAGTACTTCAGTTCAGACTCCAAATACAAGAATTCAAATACCAATAATGCACTGAAGAATGATCGGCTTCTGCCCTGGGGATGTTGCTGTCTTAGCCCACCCTTGCTACATTACTGCTTTCAGGGTTCTTGTCTCCTTTTTTTCTAGAAAAAAAGAAATCTCTAAAGAAATTGGCATTCTTGTCTTTATGTCGAGCCCACCTCAAGTGAGCATCAATCTTTTGCCATGTTGGCTTTGTTGTAAGAGGCCTAATACCCAGGTCACAAATCGAGATGAGAAAAAAAAGCAGTCTGTTGGTATGGCATGTAAGGAAACATAATCTGAAAAGTAAGTCTTTCACTCTGATCATTGGGCACAAGCAAGCCCACATGTGTACACATGATAAGAAGCATATGTAAGGCATCAAATCCAGGGCATAACTTGTATTTTAATGAGGACTTGGTCACAGTGCAAAAAAAGCATTCTGCATTGTGCCTTCTAGAATCTCAAACAGATGAGTAATTGCACTGCAGAATGGCTCAAGGCATATAGGATGCATGCAAGTGTTTCACTGCATATTACTTCTTCTGTAAGGCCGAAGGCAGAGTCTTACACAACTTAATGTAGTATACCTATGGATTCACCACAAGATGAGTGGCATCAAATGCAGCTGCTGCTTATTCTCTATTGGTAAGAAAGTAAGAGAAGTAAAAATTAGAGTGGAAGAGCATTTATGAGGTATTCAGACATTTATTTATTTAAATATTTATTTCAGTTTGATAAGCAGTTAAGTGAACTGTTTGACAGACCCTGTTCAGCCAGTAACTGGTGGGCACCATGGTGCAAGACACAAACAGAAAGTTATAAACTAAAGGGTACATAGAGTTGTGCACAGTATAGTAACAAAGCAGAAGCAATACATTTGTATGTGATTTACTATTATAAATGTAATTGATATGTTTGCAGTATATACAATAAAAGTAGGCATTCACTAGTGGTTATTTATTTAAAGTATGTCTTTCTTAGGATGAGACTTCTGCATGAGTTGCAAGGACTAGCTATTGCAAGTGAAGTAAGAGCACTTCATGTCCTTAAAAAGTTGTTTATTTAGTTTGTTTCTAAATAACTGAATTGTCTCTTTCTGCCTCACTTCTGCCTGTAGCTGATTTCAGCAGCTGGGCTTAGCCTAGAAAAAGCTGTTTCTTTTGTGGAATTTTTAAAACAAGGTCTAATGATATTAATACCATCTTCTTGGCTGTATCTGCGTGTAGTTAGGTTGATGATTTGTTAGTTTGATTTGGCGGGGGGGGTAGTGTCCCATTTGTAAAAACTTGCAGATTTGATAGCTAAAGTCAAAATGTGGCTCTGCCTTTTACCAATAGCGATATACCACTGTAGAAGCTGACTGTGATGAGACTGAGGTCCTGCAAGAGCACATCTACAGATTTTATTAGTTTGTGCTTGAGCGGGAATGTAAGGATACTAGAGGGAACCCTTATTTGATTTTAGGGATAAGCACATTTCTAGCTAGGGTATGAAAAGCTACTGGGGTGAGAAGCTGTGAGATTCTGTGACATAGTTTTAGTTTATGGAGTACGTTGCTAATAATACTGCCCACTAAATGAGTAGGCTCCAAAGTTTTGCCTAGGTACTTCTGTATTGTTACTAGTAGTAGATGATTGCCATCTGTATAAATAATAATTAGATTGGGGAGTTAGGGAGTTTAAGTGGGTGCCAAATATCAAGAAGTTAGATTTCAGGGGGTTAATTAGGAGCGTATTGGTATTTGTCAAGTGGCATAATCTGTAAAGATTGATTATAATTTCTGTTAAGGGTCACTACATTTATATATATGTATATAAATACACACATACACACACACACACATATATATATATTTTTTTTTCAGTATATATATATATATATATATATATATATATATATAATATATATATATATATATATATATATATATACACAATATATATGTATATATATGTATATGTATATATATATATATATATATATATAATATATATATATATATATATATATATATAATATATATATATATATGTGTGTATGGGTATATGACCACACATTGAAAATTCAACTATTTGAATGGCAGGTGACTGAAAAAAACTTGTCGGTCACCAACTGATCAAAAAAAAAACAGTTTAAAGCATATGTTTTGGAGAGGGCAAGCCACTGGACCCTCCACTTCCCTTCTTAATATTATACACCAACTACAAGATTGCAGTACAGTAGGAAAAGGGCAAATTCCTCAGTCCCCACTGTACTGCAATCTCGCACTGAAAGTAAGCCGGTACATGTGACATGATGATTTTTGATCAGCTGTATTGGGCTTTTGTCCATTTAACAACTAGTAGTTCAGCCAATTGTCTGACTCCCATAGATATATTCATATACATATCTATAGGTATAATGAAATTAAACAATAACACACAAAGATTGAAGTTTATAAAGTTCACCATAAAAAGTTGACTTTGCAAATGCCAACATGCCACTTCTCAGATGCCGAACAACAATCTCAGTGCATGTAAAACTTAAACTGCTACCCCCACACCCCCTGCTAATTACTTATACTTACTCTAAGACTGCACAATTTTGGGGAAAAGGCATATTTCCCTACCATGAGAAATGTGTGCTCTCGCACACCTGTGGACTTTCTGTGTCGTCGTCCATATTTTCTCAGTTAAACAGATGTCGACCAATGATAGATTTAACGTATTTCAATGTTTTATATATATATATATATATATATATATATATATATATATATATACTTACTTGAAAAGCTCTAAACCTAAAACAGTCAACATGAAAGAGGGGTTGTTTAAATTCTTCGATGGAAATGCTCCCCTCAATGAACAAATCATTAAAAATTCTTTCATAAGCTTGATTGACTTCATTTAAAGAAACACATTCATAAATATTGTATTCTGACATACATCTCATCCTTTGGTTGTAGTCATCTTGTGTCATCACCACCAACCCCCCCCGTTTCATGAACCTCAAAGCAGACTTAGTAGTAGCTTTTAATGTTGTACATTCATTGATGTCTAAATTCCCTTTACCAGTATTTTATCTCCTGTCAATCAAATTTTTTAATGTCCAACTCAAATATGTGGTAAAATAATTGTAAAGTGGGTATAGTGGAGGGCTGAAGGTGCTTGAAATTTGCATAGCATCAGAAACAAGTGTAAGATCCTTAAACAATGCACAAAAATTCAACTTCCTAACAAAACATTTCAAATCAATCAATAAATGAACAGTATCAGCATGCTGTGAGGGAATAAATGTCATCCCTTTTGCTAGTAAATAAATAGAAGTTGAATCAAAAGCAAATCCACTAAAACTGAATATATGAAAGTCTCCTTCTATATTAGAAATTATTTCACAGCCAAAAGAACCACTTGTATTGTCCACCGGCTCACCGTTGTTAAAACCTGAAGTACTCTTTGTATTAAAAAGGGCTAGGTCTGGGAGAGGTGTGTACAATTCTTGTTCTTCCATTTGTGTTGCCTGGGGGAGGCGGTCCTGTACTGGTCCATGATTGGGTCTGGTGAAAATCCGAGGGGTGGTCCCTGGCATCTAGTTCTTGAACTAAGAAAGCTGTATTGGCAATTGGCTTTAAATGCCAAACATTGCCCAGGTCTAAATGAAACTATTTCTGTTATAAGTGTATTAAAGCTTAGGTCTTTATGTAGATAGCTGATTTTTATACATAACAGTTTTAGGTTACATTTTTATGGCACCTGGGAGTTAAGTATTGTATTTGTTTTAAGCCTATCGCTTTAATTAGGTTTCTTTAGTGGTAGTTCAAAATGTGTCATGTGATCACTTGGTTTGAGTATATTAAGTGGTTTATTGGGTTTGTGGATTATCTGAGGAAGTCTTTGAATATTATCAAGATGAAAGTACTTATATGTAAGTTTTATTTCTTGTACTATTGTAGCGGGAAACTTGTTTTTATTAAATGGCTTAAACGTAAGTTTGGCTCTCTGGTGTTTGAGTTGTGATAGCCTGCTGTCTTTGACGTGCATACATTTCTTTAGCCTGTCATTTGCAGATAGTAGAGCCCATCCCAGAGTTTCAACAATCCAGCATTTGATAGAATGGGTTTGACAACAGTGCATGACAACAGTGTGGATTGTTAATATGTGTGAATATACTTTAGATAGACAGACAGACAGACTGTTGAAAGAAAGAAACATGAAGAAAATGAAGATATGCTGATATTGAAATGTAATACCATTGCTCCAAGTGGATGAACATGATTGTTCTTAAAATAATTTTTTTGTAATACTTATAGTAATATGAATTTACTTTAACATATTAACAAATTGTGATTTACTGTATATAAGATAGAATAATTTATGTGGGATGCTCCGTTAAAGCACAATTTTTGCTCAAGGTGCCAAAGTGGATTGCTGAGTTTAAGAATTTTATTACTAAATGGAATTAAATGGTTTTGAACAATTTTGTACTGTTATATTTATATTTTAGCATCATGATACTCATTACACTGTGGATGAAATTAAGTCTGCACCATATTATTTATTTGGAAAATCACCCCATTAAAATAACATATAAAAACCTGCTTAGGGATGTAACATCAGATAAGATGGCTATTGCAAGAACTCTGAAGTTTGTAAGCTGCCATTGATGAGATAAATTTAATGCAAAGGCTGGGGTAAATCATTATCAAGCACACTGGATTATCTACTCCCAAACAAAAATGTACTGATTTCAGAAATGGACCTGAAACAAAACACTGTATATCTGTTGGCAGGTAGAATACATCTTATAAGTTTACAGCTTCTAAAAATGATGTTACCCGACTTCATTTTGGGAATCATTTATTAAACAGAGTTAGCCTATAAATGAGAAACAAACGACAGGACAGAGGGAATTTTGATGAAGGGCAGCTTGTAGTACTTTGAATAATTGTCAGATTAGTATCACAGATGGTTCATTTTCTAGTGCAAAAGGAAGTAGTACTACGTTCTGATTACTGAACTGCTGCAAGAATATATTATTACTAATGTTCGCTTATGGTTTTCATCAGTAGTTAATCATTTACAAAACTTTTACAGTTTCAAAGTAACATAGTTATTGTTAATTATTAGAACACAAGATAATGCAGGTACATGGCATGGAAATGCACTGTGGAATGGGTGTAAAGTAGAGTCTCTGCAAATCATACAGGGTCACAACAGTAACCATTTGAAATGTTGAAACCCGCTAGAGTGAGTCCAAAAATATGGACATTGAATGGCCGAGAGAACAGACTTACATATAATATAGTAAGTCCGAGATGTCATTTCTTGGAATATTCCTTTTTCTCTGAGGTATGGTGATCTCAGAGTTGGTATATATATAAGTCTGAGAGTTTGTGAGGGGTGCAGGGGGCACGCCTCCTGGAAAAAGAAGTTTTAAGAACAGCAATTTTTTGAGATCTGCTTTTCTCCCATGTTTTTGTCCTTTTTTTATTTTTTTTGACATGTCAGCACTCGTCTTTTCAAATGCTGACATTTCAATAAGGAGCTATCACAACACTTATCATTAACATCGCAGAATGTTTAAAATTGATTTACATAACATCTTAAAACCGTGTGGTTATCAAAAGTATCATAAAAGGAATGTCTTATGTGTGCAAACTTCAGCATTTGATACTATAACCAAGTGAAGGCCAAACTCTATGGTGCAGGCCAGCATATCATTGAATTTTAAGGTTACTAATCAAAATGGAAGCTTAGGCTATAATGATTTCAGTTACTAAAGAAAATTGCAGATACTGTGCTCATAGCAATCTACTTTTGCATATGATATCAAATATTTTTAGACTATCCTGTTACATTAGTAGTAAATAAAGCCACACAGTTCACTCTGGTATGGAAGATATGGAAATATAATCTGAAGAGTATGGCTTTCACTCTACTTACTGAATACAAATAAATCCTTATGTGCAAAGATGATGAGAAGCATATGAATGCCGTCAAATCCAGTATATAATGTGTATCCTCTTGTGGGCTGGGTCATAATGCACAAAAGGCATTTGCACTGTGCATCCCTGAAACCATTTCAGATATAATAGTACACTGAGGAATGGCTCACAGAACAGCTGTTTACATGGATATCATGTACAAGACTGGACATGTACACCTGTGTATCATGTATCACCACACTTTTCAACTGTACCTATTGTGGAGGTATTTACCTATTTTCAGGCTTAACGTATACTTTCACATGAGGTACCTTTTTTGTAGATATGTTCTTATTTTCTGGCTTTAATCCTTGACACAATTTTCTAACCCCCCCCCCCCAATCACATACCTGTTTAGTACACATGAAACCAGTCTACAAGACCAAAATCCTGGTGGCACCATTGATTAAATGACTTTGTGGGGTTGATTTTTGCAATGTCAGTCATTAATGTCCACAGATATTACTTTGTGCTTTGTTATTATGCAGTATTTTTGCTTTATGTTTGTTACTCTTGGCGTTTAAACTTGAGTTCCTGAGTAATAACTCACAGTCCTAATGGAAATGGGATGAGCTATGCATTATTTGATATTCACATTTTTGGCTAATTAATTGCCCAGATCTTTAGCTGGATAAACCTAGTTTTCAATAATTTTCAATGTTCTCATGCTAAGGGGTATGCCCTACAGAGTGTTTTCTTCTATCCACAAGCTAGTAAAGTCTAGACTGTCTCTTGCAGTCTGCTAGTCTAAACTCTTAAGAATAGAATAATCAAATAATCTCTTATGCTGTTATGATGGATTTGATGCAATTTGTCAATTTATCCAATGTATTATTTTGTAAATAAAAAAAACAGGCTTCATGTTCCGTTGATCTCTTCTGCTTGAAATGTTTTGTGTTTTCTTTATGTATTTGAATTATATGTGTAGGTAGGATGTTTTAGAGGTGTTTTATTATGTTTGTTGTGTTGTAATTTGGCATGTTTGAGAAGTGTTACTCTTTGTGCACTTAAGTAAAGATTTCTAATCTGGCGACAGCAGCCGTTTCTGTGTCTTTATATTTTCTCATTGGATGTTTGAGAAGTGGTAATGTTTTACAGTTTGGAAAGTCTGCTTTAAACATTTGTAACACAGCACGGTTGCAGAACAGTAGGGTAAGGAGGCTTCAGCTTACCCTCACTGTTGTGTGGTCTCAGTATGTTTAGAGATCCAGGGGTGTGAGGAATGCAGTACAGCTCCCCCTGTGGAAAAAAAAACACTTTTCTTGTTTTATGTTTTAATATTTTGGGCATTCACTGTAAATGTTTCACTACATTGGGTTCTAAGAGATGTAGGTTTCATTTTGTAGAGTACAGCAAACAGCAGTGTTCACCCACAGTAAGTTATTTGGTTCAGTTCTCAGCTAGAGTGCCTTCTGTGAAGTGTTTGCATGTACTGCCTGTGTTCTCCTGAGGATGATAATCTTCACAAATTTCCTGAAGGAGTGTATGCAGTGTGTGAATATGTGTGCATGCCTGTTTTGAAATAGACAGGTGTCTTGTATAAGATGATCTTCAAGAACTTGTATGCCCTGGCTGCTGCAACAGACTGGTGTTCTTGCAGCCTTATGAAGGATACAGTGGCTCATCAAAAAATAGATAGAAGGTTGGATGGATGAATGATGTAGAGTCCTTGTGATATTCAGAAATCATCACCAGAGCTTACTTTTACATTTCAGGGTTATCCTTATCCATGGAGAAGACTTAGAGGCATTCAAACTGGTAACTGCATCAAAGGTGTGCACACATACCCTATGTATACGTCTGTGAACAGGTGTCCTGGAGTACCTCCCACATACTAGTTGTTTTTTATTAACCATTACTACCTATGCCTCAACCAGAAGACTAACTAAACCATTGCACACTGCCTGATGCGAGCAAGCCTCTTTTGTTTTGTTCTACATCGTATATCATGTATTGAATAAAACCAAAAACACAGAATTAGTTAAGAAACACAAAGTTATGTTCTTTCAAATAATTAAAGTAGTCAGGTTATATCAAGACTAAAAGAGACTTAAATGTCCAGCAAAAAAAGAAGTGCTATACCATAAAAACTACAAAAAAACCCCAAAAAAACAGTCATGCCTGCCAAAGTAATGACCAAAGGTAATCATTTACAAGACTGTTGAGCTCTGCTAAGGCTGAGAAAGTAAAAGCATACTTATGATACCTGTTAGTACAGCATGGGTCAGGTCCAAAAAAAGCCTACAAACTAACACACTGACCCAGTTAACAAACAAACATATAAATAAATGTACACATACATAAATACATGTGTACATGCACACATAAAGTGACAATGACTAAATGACAAAATTATCAGTATTAAATTTCATTCAACTATTTCATTTCCAAAGACTATACTCAGTATAGTGAATTGTTGCCTGAGTCATACGTTTACATACTCCATTTTCCCAGTGTTTTTGTTGGTTGACTTCACACATACATATGGACTGCATCCATTTTAGCAAGCTGTCATAAGTACTAGCAGAAGCTAAGGAGGAGCTGCATCTTGATACTATAGGCAGATAAAGTCACTAGCATTCTCTCTGGTAATGTGTGCAGGCTTCATTCCTGATGTGAAATTTCCCACATTGCTGAGTTTAGCCTGTCTCTGCTTCCTGTTGCTACATGGTTAATATGAGGAGGTGCTGTCTAGAGTTAGGCCAGTTCCTGATACTACCATCTATGGAAGCTCTTTGCTGGCCATAGATTAGGAAAATGTACATCATTACTGTCAGTGTCAAACTGAAATATTATGAATTCCTTTGCATTCAAATCTATTTAAAGGGCAATAAATACCCTTTACTCCATTATATCACTGGATCCAAAGTATTGTGAGGCATGCCATTTGAAAAGTTATGACCTTGGTTTAAACATACATTGTGTGAAGCTATGTCTGGTTATTATTTTTCATAAGTCTTGCTAACAGTTGTGATCCTGACATAATTTTATTCAAGATCAAGATCAAGAAGATGAAGAATAACTTTATTGTCATTCAACCACATACACCACAAATGCACATCTGAATGAAACTGCGCTCCTCCAGGCTCAACATTTATCAGCAGCAGCCACACATTTAACATAAAAGAAAC
>NC_056744.1:902208903-902231403 GCF_019279795.1 Protopterus annectens | reverse complement strand
ATTAGCAACTCTTGCCTTTTTTGTTTTGGAGAGTTAATATTCAGGCTATTGCTGTCATTGCAATATATTAGTTGATTAGCTGGTGGTTTGATTTACATAAAGACAAGGAATGGGTTGTTGGTACTGGAGAAATATCAATATCATCTCTTGGAAAAAGGTGTGTGTGTGTGTGTGTGTGTGTGTGTGTGTGTGTGTGTGTGTGTGTGTGCATGCGTGTGTGTGTGTGTGTGTGCGTGTGTATGTGTTTATGATTGTGTGTCTGTCTGTGTATAAGTACAAAACAATTTCAGTTCCTATTGTTAACACTTTACTGGAAAGCACTGGGCTTAGTGTGTAAAGGGTGAAATCCTGGGGATCCATTGATTATAGCTCTGATCTATAGCTGTACAATGTAAAGCTTATTTGGGTGTAAAGGGTGTTGGTTATTACCTTTCACAGCAGTGAGTATTCACTGCACAGTTTTTTAGATAGTTATACCTTAAATATTATTTGATGTAAATCCAATACAAGCACATAGATGGCAGTGGTGTGGGTCATGAGACCATACCTGTATCTGGCAGCAGATGGGACTATGCACCTGCCCATCAAATATAATTTCATGGCAATGGTAAGAACTATATGTATGTTTGACAAATCCCCCTTTTCATCTTTGTGAAAGTAAACATATCCTGTTAATATTTTAAGTCTCTCTCAGAGTCATAGCATCTCTACATAAGTTTCTTCCTTAAAATTTTGACCCAGATATTTCCTATAGTAGTTGTTGAAATGAGATGCTTTTTAAATAAACTATGAGGGCAACATCATATCCTTTACTATAATCTACACACACAGTCATGAACTTATGTTTGTGCACACATTGTGTCTTTCGGCTTTTCCCAGTTAGGGGTTACCACAGCAGAACTCCAGTCCACTAATGATTGGCAGTAGATTTTTACGTACTGGCTTGCCAGGCCTAACGCACAACCTTCAACGAAGGAACACCCATTCACGCATGTCACCACACAGAAGATGCTCTAACTGAGAATCGAACAGGCAACGTCTAACTGTGAGGCGACAACGCTACCACAGCACCACCACCGCAGTATGTTTGTGCACACATATAGCTTATAAACAGACACGTGCACTCATACACACACACACACACACACACACACACACACACACACACACACACACACACACACACACACACACAGATGCACACAGATACGCAGACGCACACATAAACACATGTAGACATAGAATATGCTACAATATTTAGCCCAAGTTACAAGTAAATTCATGCTACAAAGCAGCAAACTTTCAGAACAGATGTTTATTTATGAAAGTGTTGAACAGAAGCCTAGTGTTTTGCAAATGGAAAATAAATATGTATGCAGTGTCAATCATGTATGATTCGGTAGTCTAAAAAGCTTTGAGCATATTGACAAAAAACAGCTGATTTTTTTGCAGGGGGTCAATCCTCCCTCCAACCCCTTGATGTGCCACAGCAGTGTAAACTTGTTTTCATGAGGGAACAAAAAATATATAATTTATGAATTTCTTGAAACTAACTGGTTTAGGTATAGAAGACTAGAAAAGTATTTTGTTTTCAGTTATTTATAGTTCTACCATCTAAGATAATATGTTTGTAGGAAAATAAGCAGAAATATTATGGTTCAAGATTTTTCTAATGGCAGTACTGTTATCGGTCAGGGAAGGCATGTGGACATTCCTTTGAGCTTGATGTAATAAACAGTGATTTCTAAAGTTGAAGTTTAAATGAAACTGCCCTGGAGTGAATGTGCTTATTTATTGTCAGTCTAAAACTAAAAGTCTGCATACAGACAACATGAATAAATCCAGTCTTGTATAAATGTTCATTACAAGTGTAAAGAATAGTCTAGATTGTTCTGGCCAGACAGATTGTTTTAAAGATACGTTGCCGAGTGTACAAAAATTCAAACTGAGTCTATTTCTTTCACATTAACCTTTTGTTATATATGAACATTCAGATCACGTCTCATATGAATTGCATTGTATCTTTACAATTTGCTGTTGGAATGTGTTATAGTACTGTGCAGCTTATTGATCCATTTTTCATATTTTTATTGCATAATTGTCTGTTCACACTCCTTTTTATTTTGTTTTAATTACATGCTTGCTTTCCATTCCTTCTGTCCCTACTACTACTTTTGGTTTTAATTGTTGTTATTGTTTTCGTGTCCTAATCTCTTTTTTGTACTATTTTATCACAAAAGATTTATTTACTTGACTGTTTATTAGTTCATTTATCTATGTATTAAAATGTTTATTTACTTAGTTAGTTATGATGATTCATCTCAATTTTGTGAATTAACTTTTTTGAATTATTTCGGCTGATATGAGAGACAGTTAACTTACAGAAGACTTTGTGATGCAAAATAACTACAATGACATTTTAGATTTCTTCATCTCTAAACACAGTCCTTTATTCTGAGCTATCGATTCCAAAGGAATCCCAAAGTGTTTAGCGCAACATTTATTAGAAGTGCACGGTTAATGCTCATCATTTCATTCATGTTGCCTTCGAAGTTCTATTTCTTTATAATGAATAAAATCTAGTTTTACTATCATGGGAAACATATATGAGATGGTAATTATTTGCTTTAACTAAAACAAATAGAGAAAAAGTACCACAGGACAAACAACTAACCAAGACAAAACTGCAGGCACAGGTGATATCTTCAGGAAACACTCACAGCAAGCCCCAAATGTTAGAGGCAAAACGTTAATAAATACAATTTGAGTGCTTTCATCTAATTCAACAGAACTTCATCAGAACTGGTGTTAGTTAATTAATGCATGTTTAAATACAATTAATCAAAAGCCATCTGGTCAAATAGGACAAATGAAATACAAAATACAATAAAAGTATCACAATATGGATTAATAAAGCAATAAAAACAAATCAACTTTGTTGCAGCTTAAAACCTAGTTAAGGATGACTTATTGTAAAGTCAGTTAAAAACAACTTCCATAACCCTAAAGGATAAATACAGTTGAAATAAATAAAATTTAGACAATGTTGTAATAAAAAAAAGGTTAGTGAATGGAAAATCAGAAATCCTAGAAATGAGTGTAGCAGCATAGCAGCAGCAGTTACCAAGACAGGGTGCTTTGAGATAGTGAGCACTCCCAATTCACATCTCTCTCTCATGGCCATCATAGCATAAGTGTTTGTGTGTGTGTGTGTATGTGTGTTCACGCACACATACCGATGCATGTTTGAGTGTGTTTCTGTCTGTGTATGTGTGTGTTTATTTGCATGTATTAGTGATCAGTTGTAGGAAGGGGTTGTAGTTCTTTGAACTTTATTAGTGTGTTAGCAGTGACTTGAAATACATTGCTGTTGTTTTTATGTATTAACGCATTCATTTGATCACATTCAGACGTTGGAGGTGTTTATTTGGTTCCCTATTACATCCTCGAAGACGCACTTACCCGAATTCGTAAATGCCGACACGTGTCCATCGAACCTCGTAAACATAGATTGTCCTGAATCACAAAATGCAAAACATCGAATCATCATAGTTGGCCCTTCCGTGGTATAGCTCTGTAAAGTAAGTGTGCGATAGTTACGGACCTTAGGGTTAGGATGTGCGGGTTAAGGTAAGTGCATAGATGGTAATGTATGTGAGATTTAGTGTAGGGTTAGATGTAGGGTTTTGTTACATGTATGTATGTGAATTATTTATTTTGTTTGAGTATAGCTTGTTAAGGTAAGTGTGCAATAGTTAAGGACCTTAGGGTTAGGGTGTGGGTTAAGGTAAGTGCATAGATGGTGGTATATGCAAGATGTAGTGTAGGGTTAGAAGTAGGGTTTAGTTTAGGGTTAGAAGTAAGGTTTTGGTTAGTGTATGCATGTGTTTATTTAGTTTGTTTGGGTAGGTAGTATGTAGCAGGTGGTGGGGTGGGAGAAGTATGACGCTTTTGAATTTCACGGTTTAGGGCATTCTGTGTATTCGTGGTTCGCTGAATATGTGTCAGCATTTTTGTATTCAGTTATTAGGGCTTTCAAGCTTGCAAATATAGACCCATTTATTTATTTGTTTTTTAAACAAGAAATATTTTATTGTATTATCACTTATAACATAGGCATTCATATATGTATATAAATGAAAACAAACCATACTGATATATTTTCAGTTGCAAATGTTATGAATTCTGTGAAATCTTATATACAGTTATTGTTCATCAAGCATTATATAGCATTCATTCAGTTCCTGCCTTACCTTAAACCTCATTCCTCATCCTAAACATTATTCCCCACTTATTGTTTCCATAATTCCCATTTGTCGATGTAATTTGCTCCTACCATTTCCTAAATATCCTACTTCCAATTCTTTTATCTATCTTCTTCCGCTAGTACTGTTGGTTTAGGCTTTGATTCTATTTTCAAGTAACTGTGTTTTTGGAAGCCACCAGAATTAAATTTGTCTGTAAAGTAGATAAATGGTTTGCATCTGACAAAATATATTATCATTGCTATTATGTTTTGATTCATTCACCTGAATCAAATTTGGAAATGCTGGGTTTTTTTTGTTTGTTTTTTTTTGCATTCATTGAAAAATCTAACAAATCTATTAGGCTTGTGGACCAGCATAACGAGATATTCCACTTGTTCTGGTATTCCTGTAGGACCCCAAATTTGAGCATTGCTTTCATGTCTTCTTTAACAGCTTTCCTCTGTCTCACATTTGAAGGAGGTGTTTTGTGCTTCATGGATTTCCTTTGTGATATCCACCAGACCTTAATAATGTATGCCATATAGCACTTCAGATAGAGTGTACCTAGTTTAGGATTGGGGTACCTCTTTTACACCAAAGAAATATGGAAGCATTTGTTTTCGATTTTTCCTTATTGTTTAATTTTTTTCCTTATCATTTACTTTAATGTTTTATTAAAATGTTCAAATAATTGATCTCTTTGCAGAGTTTTTCTAAATATCCTTAGCTGTTTTACCCTAATGAACTGGCAGAGTCCATGCATTATTCTGGACATATATGGGATGCCTGGATCCTTAAGAATTACTTGGGGAATTCCTACTCTGAAAAAATAGTCCTTGTTCTTTAGTTATAGAATTGGAATTAACTCATTGTAAAGGTATTGTTTCAGGAACTTTTGTTGCATAATTACCAGTACATGCTTGACTTCACCAGGGGACCTGTGATGTCTATTGCTATTAGCTCAAAATGATTTCTACTAAGGTAAGGGTATCAAACCCTGGGACTGATGCTGTAGTATGACATTCTGTGCAAGAATGTTATAGTTTTCATTCACAATACCAGTCCAGTAAAATCTGCCTAAACTTCCGGCTTTTGTCTTATCCATCCATAGGCAGCCACCTAAAATGCACGTTTTTGTCAGTTTCTATAGTTCCAAAAGGCTTTGGCACCCACAGTTAGTTTGCTATCTGTTCTCTTTCTTTAGCCTGGATAGTAAATGTTTTCATAGTTTAAAGTATGAATTTGAAGTGGAGCTCTATTCATCTGTTTTCCCTCCACAATTGCTATATTCTCTCTAGTTCTAGTTAGTCCATTTTCTTCCCATTCCTACTTCTTATAATTTATGTAACTTGTCTGTCAGTCAGAAGTATTAGCAGCCTTACAAGATATGGATTGTCTACTCTATTCACCTATAAAGACAGGAACATCTTTTCCCTATTAATCTAGTAATCTAATTCATTCTCTAAATAGGGAATTCATCATACTTTCTTCAGTTGGGTGTACTATCAGTTTCTTCATACCTACTTTAGTAGTTGTTTAAATTGCCCTATTCTTAGAATAAAGCTTCATTATCTTTATGACTCAGAGATTGTGTAAATGATGAAGCTTATAACAGCTCTAGTTCAGGGGTGTAGCCAGAGATTTACATTTTGTACTCAAACATAAAGTTGCTGGCCTCACTACCCACTTGTCAGTTTAAAAATGTACTCAGCCCTCAAAATGACACCTCCAGATACATTGGAAGAAACATGTTATTTTCAACTGTTATAATTTATTTCCATAAAAAGCTAGTTTTAGAAGTGTATTCCTTTTGCACAAGAATTCTTTATGTACCGCTATACCGTGAATATTCATTTACACAGTTCTAAACATTCTGTGCTTTTTGAGTGTTGACATTTGCAAGAGATAATCAGAAAAAATGTACTCATTTCAGTGCACTGAGTATGCCTAGCTATACTCTTGCTCTAGTTCCCTTTCTTCTGTTTCCTCAAAGTGGGACGAGATCTGCATCTGTCCTACTTTTAATTTCTCCTTATCTTATGGTGATGTGCAATATATGTCTACTCCTTTTAGTTTCTGCTCTGTTCTGTTTTATTGTCCCTTAGTCTGTTCTGAACTGAAAGACCATCCAATTCAGTTTCTGTATTGACAGGTCTTGTTAAAATACCAGTTTGTCTGTATAGCTGTTAGAAAAATATGTATTAGTAATATGCATGCTTAGTGCATTTGAGGTTTAAAAGGGTTAATGCATTTATTCTGTTCACACTGCATGAATCTGCACAGCTATTAGAAACATAACAAGGAGCATATGATTTCTGCTAATGTCATGAAAATAATAAGATTTTCTGCTTATGCCATGAGAAAGTACACAGCTGCTAGAAGCTATTGATAATGAAAACAAAGGCTGCTTGAAAGTATAAACTGTAGTCAGCATTACTTGTACCTAAGCTAGAAATGTACTTTGAATCTAGGCAAAATCTAACACATATATTAGAACTGCACAATTGAAAAATAGAAAGTTTGTGATGGGCTAAAATAAGCCCCAAGGCCAGGTTGTTTTTCTCAAATATTTTGTAAATCAGCAGTTATTCTCAACTAGTCAGCAATTAGTCTAGTAACATTTTCTGTAGAACAATACAGAAAGCTGTGTCTAACTACGTCAATAGAATAGCAACATTTACTGTGTGACATGGAAAGAACTGTATAAAAGTACCATACTAATTATTATTGTTCAGACAAATCATTCTGCCTGCATGCTTTGTCTCCTTGCTGCAAGTTAATAAAGGGTGCCTTACTTGAACCTTACGTGAATTGGTCTTTGAAGTTGTTTCCTTTGACAGATTGGTCCCTCGAACCAGAACCCTCTCTTCACCATGGATCAGACGGGCCAGGTGGTTGAAACCTTACGGGGAAGAAACCAAATAGGTTTTTCTTATTTGAAAACCCTCCGACTGAATTGTTGTTCAAGAGGCCAGCCACTTTCTGATCTGCGACTGAAGGACGGGTCTCCGCGAATCAGGTGATCAATCACGTAGGCTCAGGTAAGGTGAATCTACTTTTTCCTGTTTTCTGTTTTAGATCAGGGACCAGATTTGTATTGTTTTTGTCAGGACTGTATTTTTGCTTACAAGTCAGGGACAGAAAAGATTACTGTCTTGTCATAGATCAGGAGAAACAGAATAAGTAGGCAGTCATTCTGAAGAGACTATAACAAAATCCATGGTACCATGTTAAAAAACTAAGAGCTTACATAACGATCGAAAGGGTAGAACAAAATGGGTAATAATTGCACAAAAAGACCCCAAAATCCACCGTTAACAGAAGCAGAGTGCCGACAATATTAAATAATTATTCAAAATGGGTTAATAAGTACGAATTCGATGGAAAATTAGAAAAATCCTCACTTATCAAACTTGTCAAACAGCTCAAAACCGATTCCAAAGGTCGGGTAAAAAAGCAACGTAAATTAGGAATTCCTCAGGTACACAGGTGGATTGAGGAAGTAAACCATAGGGAACAAAAGAAGAAAAATTCAAAAACAATGTTTTTAGATAAGGAGGACAATAACTTAGTAATAGCATCGGCCCCTCCGCCTCCCTTACCAGAATATGAAGCAAGTGAAAAGGTTAGTCCACCCCCATGATATCCTGTTGTCACTGAAAACAGAGACATTATAAAAGTAAAACCATTTATTAGAGATCCCATCGGGACCAGGTCTCGAACAAGGCCAGGTAACTTAAATGAAGGCATTGAGTTATATCAAATGGTTAAGAATTCACGATCTATGAATGAAGAAGAAATATGCCCACTTATAGAAGTACCCAATCCTCAGGCAGAACAAGATAATCAGGACCCAACTATTTTAGTGTATAGACCTTGGACTCCGGAAGATATCCGGAAAGCCACTGAGGGAATTCCCCATCCAAAAGTTAATTTTAGAACATTCTCAGAAGATTTACAAGGAATGAGGCTGAGTTATAACCTAAACAGAGAAGAGGTAGAAAATGTAGTTAGACAAATTATGGGGCCAGACCGGCACATGATTAGTAGCAAATGGAATCCCCGTGACGCTGCACAAAGACCCCTCCCACATAGCAGCGCAGAACTAGACAACAGAGTAAAAGGTCTTACAGACCGCATCTCTGAAAAATGGAAGCCTAGGGCAGACTGGACTTGCATTATTCAATGCATCCAACAAGAAGGTGAAACTATTGACCGGTATTATGCCAGACTATTAGAATGTTTTAATAATCACTGTGGAATGCAGGTTCCTGAAGATCAAACACAAGATTCCCCATATGAACAACAGTTAAAGAATGCATTTTTAAAAGGCAGTATTGCACCTATAAGCAGTTTTATTACAAAACACATGGTAGACCATCATACAAGTAGGTTACACTCATTACTTGAATATGCTAGGCATGCCGAAAGGCATTTTAATAACAAAAAGAAAAATAAAGCTCAAGTATTTTCTGTAGAAGATGGAGCAGAAGTTTATGTAGTACAGTCTGAGAAAAAGGGCAAGAAAAATGCACAGGGAAACAAACAATCTGATCAATAATCAGAGGACTTTGAAGGGCGAAAGAAAAGGGGTGGATGTTTTAAATGCGGTAAAAAGGGACACTTGGCAAAGGATTGTAGGAAAAACAAGAAGGCAACCACGGAAGACAAGGAGGGTGAGGACTGACTGTATGGTAGTCAGGAATTACTAGAAGGGGATAGCGAAGAAAGGACAAATGAGAATGTGATAGAGGGAGTAGAAGATGTGACAGAAGAGATACAGGAAGTGCAAGAAGTTAGTGACAGTGAAGAAAATGAAATATTAGACCTAGCTTTATTGAGCTTGGAGCTCTATTTAGCAGACACGAAACCAGAAGTTACACTCTTGGCAGAAGGGAGGGAAGTCAAATTCTTGTGTGACTCAGGGGCATCACGAACCCTGATACATCCCTCCAAACTGCCAGAAAACACAGAGTCACCTGATTAACTACTAGTAAAAGCAGCTAATGGACAGCTGTATCGGGAAACCCTCTCCCGTAACATTGCAATAACTGATCCAGTTTCAGGATTGACTCAGAAAACAATATTGTTGTTTCTGCAAAACGCCCAGTAAACCTCTTGGGCAGGGACCTCATGCAACTATTTGGTATAGCAGTAGTCCCAACCATGCAGGGTATGGAAGCACAGTGACAAATTGATACCTTTGCAGTGCAATCAGAGGGTGAAATGTTTTATTGGTACAGCCAGGACTTGGTTACGACTGGTCCAGGGACTGTGACCAAAGAATTAATGAATGTAGCCATCAGCAAGTTCCCCTCCCTTGACATTGATAAGCAACACCTGTTGCACTGTACCCTGTATTATTGTAACACACCAGGACCTGATAAGGAATATGAGCAAGAATTGTTTAAAAATCATGCAAACAGATTGATATTATGTAACCTGTACTGGGATACAGAAGGGAACAGTGTAGCCAGCTGTTCATTGCCCAAGGAGTTCTTTACACTTTATAAATCTAATCGATTACCACATGTTAGCTTAACAAAGAACAAAAATATAGAATGGGCAGACCTAGGAGAAAAAGTCACAAGATGGGAGAAACAGACAGAATTAGAACTGTCAGAGCAGGGAATACAAATACAGAAGTTGAATTGGATAACTCAGACCCACCCAGCTGTACACTTGCACTCTAGCAAGGACAGCTGATTAGCACTCCTATTAAAGGAGGAAGAGAATGCCTTACAAAATATACCAGAAACTCTCTGGTCAACAGGAAAATCAGATGTAGGACTTATTCATACAGCAGGGCCAGTTACCATCACACCAAAGTCAGCATTTAGACCACAGAAAAGACAGTATCCCTTAAGAAAAGATGCAGAGGCAGGGATAAAGCCTATTATAGCAGCCTTACTTAAAGGAGGGATACTAGTAGAATCTCCCGATTCACCATGTAACACACCCTTATTTCCTGTTAAAAAAGCAAATGGAGAATGGCATATGGTCCAAGATTTACAAGCTGTAAATGATGCAGTGATACCAAGGGCACCTATGGTGCCAGACCCACACACCCTGTTGAATGATTTAAAACCTCAACAGAAGTATTTTTCTGTGGTAGACATCAGCAATGCATTCTTTTCGATACCGATACACACTGACAGCCAGTATTGGTTTGCATTCACATTTCAGGGGAAAAGGTATACATATACGCGACTACCACAGGGATATTGAGAAAGTCCAACAATATTCTCACAAGAAATGGCAAGCAACTTGGTGGGATTTACCCCACCAAGGGGCAGTCAGATTTTACTTTATGTTGATGACATTTTGCTGGCAGCCCCCACCCAGCAAGATTGTAGAGAAGATACCATAGCGCTATTACAATTTTTAGCCTCTGAAGGACATAAGGTAAATAAAAATAAACTTCAGCTTTGGAAAAAACAAGTCAAATACCTGGGATATGTAATATCCAAGGAAGGTAGAACACTAGATGAGGACAGAAAAGTAGCAATTTTGCAAGCACCAAAACCCACTACCAAGAAGGAAATGATGTCCTTCCTGGGTACAACTAATTCTGCCGGAGATGGATTCCAAACTATGCTTTGGATTCTGCACCTCTGACTGACCTCATATATAAGAAGCCTATGGCTGCACAGGATTTGTTACAATGGACACCAGAAGCAGAATCTGCTTTCTGCAAACTGAAGCAGTTAATAGCATCCTCATTAGTTCTAGGATTACCAAACTACCATAAATGTTTTTTCCAAACTGTAGATTGTAAGCAAGGTTATATGACATCAGTGTTAACACAACAGCATGGGGACAAGCAACGCCCCATTGCTTACTATTCATCACAAGTAGACCCAGCGGCACGGTCCTTACCCCACTGTGTACACGCAGTAGTTGCAGCTGCAATGGCAGTACAGGCTTCAGCCTCAGTAGTTTTATTCCACCCTCTCACTTTGAGAGTGCCTCATGCAGTTGCAAGTATTTTACTGCAAAAGAAGATAGCATATCTTTCCCCTGCTAGGCATTTTTCCTGTATGACCATATTGTTGAGTCAGCCTCATATGACAATTGAATGATGCATGACTTTGAACCCTTCTACCTTGTTCCTAACCCCTGCAGATGGCACACCACACCACTGCCTGCAGGTAATTGAGCAAAAGACACTACCTAGAAAAGATCTCACGGATGTCCCCTTGGATGATGCCGAGGTGACATACTACATGGATGGTTCATGCAAAAGGGGTCCTGCAGGACAGAACCTAGTAGGATATGCAGTAGTTTCTGACACTGAGATTATAGAAGCAAAACCTTTACTACACAACTTATCTACACAGGCAGCAGAATTGATTGCCTTGACATGGGTATGTATCTTAGCAAAGGGTAAATGTGTAAACATTTTTACTGACAGCCAGTACGCTTTTTCTACTGTACATGTTTTTGTGCAACAGTGGAAAAACCGAGGAATGATAACATCTACTGGCTAGCCTATAAATCATGCACAGTTTATTTTAGATCTTTTAGAATCTATTCAGTTACCTCAGAAAGTAGCCATTTGTAAATGCACAGCTCACACCAAGCAACAAGATAGGATTTCAAAAGGTAATGCAAGAGTTGATACAGCTGCAAAACAAGCAGCTTCTGAAGTATTTCTTTTAAATGAGGAACTACAACCCTCTGAGATTTTAGACTTAGAAATGTTAAAAACAATGCAGACACTCACTATGCAAGCTGAAAAACAAAGATGGGTAAAACGAGGAGCAATTCTCGAAAAGGGGCTGTACATCTCTAAAGAAGGGAAACCGATACTACCATCTAATTTGTTTAGATATGAAGCTTTGTTGAGCCATGGGCAGTGCCATGTCTCAACAGGGAGGATGGTACAGCTGTTGAACCAGGTGTTCACAACTTACTGATTTACAAACTACTCTAAAAAATTTTGTTTGATCTGCCAAATTTGCAACAAACATCATGCATAAGGGGCATTAAAGCCCAAGCAAGGAAGTTTCCCTACACCACCGTATCCATTTCATACTATCTGTATGGATTTCATAGAGTTGAATAAATGTGAAAATAAGAAGTATTGTCTTGTCATTGTAGATATGTTTTCCAGATGGGTGGAAGCCTTTCCAACCAAAAATCCAGATGCAGCCACGGTGGCAAAAGTACTTATCAAAGAAATTATCCCTAGATTTGGCATTCCGGAAAGGATCTACAGTGACAATGGTACACACTTTGTAAACCAAACCATACAGAAGTTAAGTAAGCATTTTGGTATTTCTTTAAAAAATCATTGTGCATACCAGCTGCAATCTGCAGGGATAGTTGAAAAGCATAATGGTATATTAAAAAACAAATCGAGAAAGTTAATAGCTGAGACAGGAAAGAATTGGCTATATTGTTTGCCCCTAGCGCTGTTGAGCATGAGAACTGTTCTGACTGCAAAAGGATTGACTCCTTTTGAAAAACTATTTGGAAGGGCTTATTATACACCCCAATGGAAACTTCTCATGTCCTCAGACCAGGAAGCTGATTTTACACTAGCTGAATATATGAAGAAAGTCATATTCTAAACATTTGTTGCAGTCAAATTCTGTTTCAGATAGAAAGCAAACCGAGACATCAGAGGTGGCAGTGACACCCGGGGACTGGGTGTGGATAAAAGTCATAAAAAAGAAAAACTGGTCATCACCAAGGTGGGAAGGTCCATACCAGGTGCTTCTTTCAGCACCCACTGCAGTCAAGATAGCAGAGCGAGCTTCATGGATCCACTGCAAACTAGTTAAGAACTTTGAACTGGACGAAAATCTTACCTCTCCATCGGGGCCCTCAGCACAAAGTCTGGCTACAAAGGGAGGTCAGATCAATAGGACTGATCCGTCTCAACCCCAATGAAGAAACCATCAGTGCTGAAGGTCCTATCAGGGTAGAGAGTAAGATCACGTGTCCAAAGCAAAAATGATGGAATCCAGAAAAAATCCAAATGAAACTACTCGGAAGAGTTGGAGAAAACAGGAATGCAAAACAACCGTTTCCACAGAAATATTGCATAATCATCCTGTTGACTGTACTAGTGACAATAATCTTTTTGGTGTGGCCATTCCTTTTCCCAGCCACACAAACTGAACTGAATAAGCGTGGAGAGTTGCACGTAGAGTGGCACCCAAACTTCAACACTTACCAGGCAATTAAATATGTTTATGCTGAGACATTCAATGTTTCGAATTGCTGGATTTGCACAGCTTTGCCAACAGCATACGGGGGATTATTGTTAACTTCAGTCCCCCTAGGAGCCAACAAGACCTGGGAAAACTTAGCCTATGATACATCAGATGTCACATCACAAGATAAAGTAACATTGCACTTGTCTGTTCGACAGAAGGGGACTGTGTGTTTTTACAAAAATGATACAGTTCAGGTGGGTTGGAGCAATTGCAATGTGACTGTTCCCTATAGATGCTACAATAAAACTGATAACACAGGTTCCTATTGCAACACAAGCTATGATTCATTTTTTTTGAACTGATGCATAGGACAACTGATGAAGTAAAACATAATGCTGACCTCTATAAACAACTGATTATGGTTGACAAAAAAATGTTTCATCTAGAGCCAGGACATAGTAAAGTTACTACCAAAGTAGAAAGAGCCAGGACATAGTAAAGTTACTACCAAAGTAGAAGACTGTTATTTTGTATGTGGTAGGAAAGCATGCAAGTGGTTACCTGAGAATTGGTCCGGCAGTTGTTATTTGGGGTACCTGGTTCTGGCCATACGACACACAGCAGTTTTACCTCAGGGGAAAATTCAGAATGTTTGATGAGAAATCAAGAAGCCTGTCAACCCAGTGGGGCAAATCAATGTGGGCTGGAAAAACCATCATGCTGTGAACCTTGGGAAAAATGGACTGTCACATATGGACTTGGGTGATACCATCATCTCGTGGGCAGGTGTGCCAGCATATGGAGCAACAAAATCAATCTGGGAACTGAGAAAACTGTCTAAACTTCTCGAAATAATGAGCAATGCAACCTTTTCTGCTCTAGAATTGGTGACTGATGAACTGACTGCCATGAGAACTGTAGTGCTTCAAAACTGCATGGCTCTTGACTTCACCCTAGTGGCAAGATGAGATACTTGAGTGCTGTTCGTATATTCCTGACCACAAACACGAGATAGACAATCACCTTGAGGTAATTCAGCAGGTGTCAGCAATGACCAAGCCAGGACTAAATTCATTGATGGACTTTTTCCAGAGATTGTTTGGGGGGTGGGGCGGTATCCTGTTGAACATCCTGATTGCCATCTGTGTGGGAATGATCCTACTGGTGGTATGTGTGTGCTGCTGCATCCTCTGCATGAAAAGACTGATTAAAGACTTTATAGACATGTCAGTTTCAGAAACCTTATACCAAGGTGCTGAACTTGAAGAATTGTTGAAAAATTGAAAATGCTTTCATAAGTTTAAACTGAATGACTCTCTTAACTGCAAATCCTGAGTAGGAAGAGGTTAGGGGAAGAAAAAACTGTTTATGCTTATTTTGAAAGTAGAATAAAAGTATTAAAAGGGGGGAAATGTTAGAAAAATATGTATTAGTAATATGCATGCTTAGTGCACTCAAGGTTTAAAAGGGTTAATACATTTATTCTGTTCACGCTGCATGAATCTGCATAGCTATTAGAAACATAACAAGGAGCATTTGATTTCTGCTAATGTCATGAAAATAATAAGAAGTGTTTCATTTCTACTAGTGTCATGAGACTTAACAAATAGTTATTGATTTTCTGCTTTTGCCATGAGAAAGTACACAGCTGCTAGAAGCTATTGATAATGAAAACAAAGGCTGCTTGAAAGTATAAACTGTAGTCAGCATTACTTGTACCTAAGCTAGAAATGTACCTTGAATCTAGGCAAAATGTAACACATATATTAGAACTGCACAATTGAAGAATAGAAAGTTTGTGGTGGGCTAAAATAAGCCCCAAGGCCAGATTGTTTTTCTCAAATATTTTGTAAATCATCAGTTATTCTCAACTAGTCAGCAATTAGTCTAGTAACATTTTCTGTAGAGCAATACAGAAAGCTGTGTCTAACTATGTCAATAGAATAGTAACATTTACTGTGTGACATGGAAAGAACTGTATAAAAGTACCATACTAATTATTATTGTTCAGACAAATCATTCTGCCTGCATGCTTTGTCTCCTTGCTGCAAGTTAATAAAGGGTGCCTTACTTGAACCTTACGTGAATTGGTCTTTGAAGTTTTTTCCTTTGACACTAGCTCATCCTCCCATATGCAAATCTGTGTTTCCTTTGAGGTTTCTAATTCACACATCATTTGCAATACTTTTCATGACAAATTTGGTCCCATGAAATAATCTATGGTGTGGTCCCAGTTATTCTCATTTGGGGTAATATATAAATATTTTTTGGGTTGGGTGGTAATATATAATTATTGACCATCAGATGCCTAATGTTAATCAAACACCAATTGGGATAGGTTAATTAGAGCGCCAAAAGTGAAATTGGCTAGACTGAAAATGGCCCACAGCAGTGGCTAGCCTATTACTCACCTATGAACCTATGAACCTATTTACATCAGGTTCAAATCATAGCTTTAATACAGGCATTAAGTCAGCAGTTTGAGAGCTTATCTATTTGTCCAAAATGAATGTATAGTTATGCACTCTAATTTTTTCAAAGTGACATCTTCAGACCCCAAGATGCTTATTTAAGAGCATTAAGGGAGCACCAAGAGGCATTGGCTGGGGCAAACAGGAGCTCTCCTTGTGGTAGACTGAAGCCTGATCCCAAGATTCAGCCATGGGCTTTTTAACTGCAACAGCATTAATGTATGCTATTGGATCTGGAATTACCTCAGCGATTGATACCAGACTTGCCTTTCAATAGATCTTTACTGAAGGATTTAAAATGTGCTCATTCAAATTACAGGACCTTGAAAGAGTCCTGTATTGATATTTTTCATTACTACTTTCCCAGGCAAGAATGATTGCTTTACAGACTTATACAATTCTCTTAGATGTGGAAGCTATTTCTCAGGCTCATTCTCTGGAATCAAACCCTGATTTTTCATTACCCATGGTCACCATAGTAGGCAGAAATAATAACACTGAAAAGTAATAGGAAAACCATTCAAATGTTACCTCTGGTGAAGCTTCAGTCCTAGCTAATGTTTGAAAGCCTGAACTTCTAGTGAAGCTCCAGGCCTAGCCTATGTCTGAAAGCCTCAACGTGTCTTGAAACACTTGCCCTGAAAAAAGTTTCAGCACCGAATGTCAACACACGATAATCAAACGTGAAAATGCTGACACTGAAACACACATTGTCCATGACAGAAACTTTGATCATGCAACTAGAAAAACAGCTGATTTTTTTGCAGGGGGTCAATCCTCCCTGCAACCCCTTGATGTGCCACTCCTATATACTTTTATATACAAACTCCAAGGTCCCACAGTAGCAGGGAAAGGGCATATACCCCAACTGCACTATAAAATCAATCTCACTGCAACACTGTTGATCGGTTCATGTGTCTACCAAATGGAGTCGAAAGAATATATATATATATATATATATATATATATATATATATATATATATATATATATATATATATATATATATATATATATAATATCCATATAAATATAGATATATATATATATATATGTGTGTGTGAATGGCTATAGTTCTATATTATTCTATATATCTAACCTCAAAATGTTGACAACCTCAATATAGTCACAAAAATAATCTAAACTCCTTATTATCAACAGCTTAACGTATCTAAACAGTAAATATTGACAAGCCTAACCACATTCTATACCAATGTTTTTGCAGTGGAGTATTTCTGAGTTTGACCGTAATAGACAATACGATAGAACTACTGTGCTGGGACCCTACTGTGGCCAGCAATCAAGGAGACTCAATCCTCACTACTGACTCAGGTAAGAGATGGTCACTAAGAGCAAAGATGGATTCACACAGCATTTTCAGACGCAACTCCCCGCACTAAGCACAATTTCTCTTAAGAGCAAGCAGGGAGCACTCCCCAGAACTGAAGCTGGACTCTCTTTCTCTCTCCAGGCCCACACAAAATTCCATACTGACCACTTTAGAGCTCTGTGTCCCTGCTCCCAGTAGCTGACACACACACTTGGATATTTGAGTTTCACACACACATACATGCCTATGAAAAGCTGGCACAGATTTACTAGCTGTGTTCCTTTTTGCTCCAACTCTGAGGTAATCACTCTGCCACCAGTCAGCTACCGGCTCTTACAAAGGGTACTCAATTATACTGTATAAAATTAATACTAATACAAATGGTAGGATGTGACCAAAGCAGCAAGGCTTTCAGGAGTGACCACAGTGCAGTGTCACTAAAACAAGCATAAGTACACTCAAGATGTTAAAAGTATTTTCCAAAGGACGAGCCACAATGAAAGGTATTAAAATATTTAATGATAAGTAATAAAACAGAAAACATGAGAATACCGAATACAATAAACAACAGAGTTTCAACCACAGAGATATAAAAATAATACAGTTGGATAGTTTCTCACAGATGCAGAAAACAATACTAAAGTATTCTCACTAAATGTCCCTGACTGACTAAAGAATTACTGTTTCATGACTGCTTACTAAAGCAAGCCAAGCTGATATGTACTGAGTCTCACCACAGCAAAAGCCATATGATGCTTATCTTTGCCTGTGTGAATGTGTGAGATATAGATCCTGTCAGACATCTTTCCTGTCAAGTACCAAAGTGCTTTGTGAGAGTTCCAAAGAAACCAGATGCTGGTTGGAGGATGTCATCACCTCTGGTCACCTGACTCTGGTACACTATACACACAGTGGTTTGCTCAGATCTGTGGTAGCATCTGAAAGCTATAACACAATTTCAAACTTTCCACCTTTTCAGGGTTCTCTGATGAACATACACATTTGATCAGTTACAGCAATACAACATAATATACATGCATACATTCCTTCTGTCCAGCAGGACCTACCGTTGATGCATTTTTAATGCAAGTAACTTTACAAATATATTTTTAACTCAACCATCTGTACAAATCAGTGTGATAGTCAAACATAAAATTTCTTACAAAATTCCAGCTAGCTATGTTGGCATATGTGCACATGTACTGGCCTTCTCTCCCTGGCACAGATGGCACTACCTCATAACATTACAACTACTACAAATGAATATGTGACAAAATGAAGCAAAATAGTATAATCATTTATTGTAATACCTAGAATGTGCAGAGTTGTAATACTATACTGTATTCCACAAAACATAAGAAATGAGCTTTTGACAGAGTAAGCACACCAAAATGCCATTTTAAAAAGAATGTCTCATTGGGAAACCAGTCAATCACAAGGCAGTTAGGTAGATGAATACTTCATAGGTTCATAGGTTCATGGGTGTGTGCTAGGCTAATGACGAATGGGGCCTTTTTGAGCCTAACCTTGCATCTCATACCTCTTTGGCAAGTCGTGGTGCCCTTGATAGTGTATGCATGAGCCTCTGAGATTAATCATTTACCAGCTGTTTGTGTTCAGTTGAGACAACATTGCCAGACCAGGAGTGCATCTCTGTCTCCCCATCCAGTTATCCAAGTTACACTTGAACTGGGTTTGGGAGGAGTGCTGCTTCACATGGATGGGGAGCTTGTTCCAGAGAATGGGATAGTCTCTGGGATGAATACCTCTCTCTCCACCACATCCTATTTATATCACAGGCAAAGTTTAAGTGTTTAGAAAGAGTAATTCTGGTGCTGTTTGTTTTGAAGATATGCAGGAGGACCATCAGACTGGGATCTGAAAATGCATTTTATGCCAGGCATAGATGTCCCCTCACAGCTTGTAGGAGATAAAATGCATGGATAGTGCTTTGAGTGATCTGTAAAGGACATGTTATTTATGGCCTGTATTCTTTTAGTGAGGAACCTCTGTAGATATTCCATTTACTGAATGTGCTTGATTAGGTACATACCAGAGGAAGCTTTGTACTCAATGATAGGTCTGATGAGTACCAAATACAGTAAAACAATGACCTCTTTGGACTGAGATAGCATATCTTTGTTTATACGCTGTGCAACATAGAATGGTTTCCTCACTACTGTAGACTCCTAATGATCAAAAGCTAGATTACTATCTATATGTGTCCCCAAGTCCCTGACTACAACTCTTAGGGGTGTGTTGTCAATATGGTAATTAGCAGGAATGTCTGACGTCCCAAAGGATACAATTATGTGTTTCTTGTCATTTATTTTTAGTTTATGGCTCTGACAGCAGTTATTTGTCTATGTCAGCACTTCCTCGAGAACATTAGTGTTAGTGGACAACCCTTCCTCGAGAACATTAGTGTCAGTGTGGGATACTATGACTGCTCATAATTTTTATTCCTCTAAGAATTCAGTCAGCCAGACCCTCTTGACATTGGCCTTGACTTTAGAGAAGCAAATGCCAAAAAGGAGAGGTCCTAGGACCAATCCCTGATGGACTCTGCTTGGAGACTGGCCTCTTAGTAGAGGTTGGCTTCCCAGTTCTAACTTCCTGGGTCCTGTCTGTAAGCCATCTTGCTATCAACTGGGTGACATAAGGGTTTCTACCTAACCTCTTGAGTTTGGCAATGATGCCGTTCATGGGGTATTGTGCCAAATGCCTTGATAAGATCAAGGTAGGTAGTGTGAATTGTTTTGCCCTCATCCATTGCTTTGTTAACCTTCTCAAAAAAGACTTCTAGGTTGAGAAGGCCGTTGGTGAAAACAAATTGGGTTGGGTCCTGTGTTTGGAAGTTTCCTATGTCATTATTGATCATTTCCATGAAAATTCTTTCCATGGTTTGCATATGAAACTAGTAAGACTTATGGATCAGTAGTTTCCAGGGTCCATAGATGGCCCTCCTTTGTGCAGTGGGATGACAGATGCCATTCCCCATCCATGATGCATGAAGACTGCTTGGAGTTTACAGATAAATAGTGATTCCAGAGGGCCTGTTAGGTTGCATTTCATGCTATTTAGAAGGCAGTCTGGGACATTGTCGAGAACACTTATTGCAGTGTTCTTGGCCATAGAGACAGCATTGAGGACCTGTTCCTAATTACAGTTAGAGAGTTAAATTTGATGATATTTTCTGAGGGGAGGCTGGTGGGGGTGGGAGAAAGGGGTAAGGTTAATGCTGAATTTGTTTGCCAATAGTTTGCTATTTCTTTTAGCTGAGTGCAGGTTGCTCCATTAACATGAAGCTTTACAGACAACTGCCTATTGCATTTGAGGTTGCAGTCATAAGTAAAGAATGTCTCGTGGTTGTTCATAGGTTCATAAGTTCATAGGTGTGTACTAGGCTAATGGTCCTGGGGTCTTTACAAGCCTAGCCCATAGAAGTGTCCTGGCATTATGCCACACGTTTTTAGTTCCCAGTGCCTCTATCAAGTAGAGCCACTGGAGTGATCCCTGAGGTGAGCTTTCTATTAATCATCAACTCATAAAGATTTCTCTTGAAGAGAGCTAGTGAGGTGCTCTGCTTGACATGTATGGGAAGTCTATTCCAGAGCATGGGTAGTCTCTGGGTTATGAACCTGCCCCTCCAACATGTTCTGTTGATTGTGGTAATGAGGTTGAGGTCTCTGGAGCATGTAGTGTGAAGGGATTGGGATTTCTTTAGATATAGCATTTATAACAGAGCTGGGTCAGACATGGCTTTGTAAGTCAAGCAGAGATCACCTCTTAGCAGACGATATGAGACAGATAATAGCTGGAGTTTTTTTAGTCTGTCTGTGTAGGACATGTGTTTAAGTCCTAGGATCCTCTTTGTGAGGTACTTTTCTGGCCTCTTCAGCTGTTGCAGGTGTCTAGTGAGGTACATGCCAAATTGGGCATTATACTCTATGACTGGTCTAATGAGGGAAGAGTAGAGAGAAATGATGACCTCTTTTTCCCGGATGCAAAACCCTTGGTAATGAGATGTGCCATGTAGAAGGACTTTCTGACTACATTGGCAATGTGGTGGTCGAAGGACAGGTTGCTGTCACACTATGTCCCCAAATCTCTTATAATGCCTTCCATGTTCAGTGGGCTCCCATCAATGTGGTAATTAGTGGGAACTGAGTTTTTCCCAATGGGGATGATGGTGCATTTTTCGGCATTAAGCGTAAGGCCATGGTTTCGACATCAGTTATTGGTCTCAGTGAGGCCTTTCTGTAGGATGTCTGCATCACTTGGGGAGTTAATAATGGCTTCCAGCTTGCAGTTGTCTGCTAATCTGGTCAGCCAGAGTGCCTCCATGTTGGCCTGGACTTCTGAGAAGGAGATGCCAAACAGGAGAGGACCCAGGACTGATCCCTGTGGGACTCTACTTGTGACTGCCCGGCAGTCTGACTTGGAGTCCGCTACTTTCACACTGTAGTTTCTATCTGTGAGCCAAATTTTGCAACTCACCTAATGATATAGGGGTTGATGCATAGTTTGCTGAGTTTATCAATAATTCCTGAGTGAGGAATGGCATCAAAGGCCTTGGGCCAAATCGGGTGGCCAGATTTACCTCAGATGAGCTTATAATTAAATGCACATTGTAATCTGTTCACCTTTTCGTAGTCTGTATGACAGGAAATATAGTTAGAAAGTCTTATTTCTGTGTATATGCCTATAGAACTCTGTTAGATCCTACATCTGCCCTCTTGACTCTTTTTGGAACTTGTTTGAGCTTCTTTTTGGTTGATATATTACTAATGGACCACATGATAGAACTATATTCCATAGTCAGTCTAACTTTGGAGATACAAAGTGCCATGACTATTTCTTGAAAATAAAAATCCAGAGGTAGACTACATACAAAATGTCTTGAAATTAAATGTTCTCACATTAATTAACCTACAGTTAGAAAAAAAAAGACAAATAAAAAAGTAAGAGAACTGATCCTACAAAAATAAAGCAACAGCTAGCTCTAACTGCACCTCTGCATTCTCCTACTATATTCCATATCTCATTTTTTTATTTATTTATTTTTTTTTTTTTTAGACTAGGTTCCAATATTGACTGTTCAAGCAGCTTAATTAACTGCAGTAAATGCTTAAGGTTAGCAGTGTCTTAGGCAGTCTGCTCACACCTTTATGAATGGAACATTGTATTCCTGATTTTCCACTCTATTTCTTGGTAAATTTCTTTCTGTATCAGTTAATTTTATTTAACATCTTAGTGTTCTGAATCTGTGAAACTGCATTTGA